>NC_088218.1:62500-80000 GCF_036934945.1 Oncorhynchus masou masou | reverse complement strand
CAAACTCCCCCGTTGCCAAACTCCCCCGTTGCCAAACTCCCCCGTTGCCAAACTCCCCCGTTGCCAAACTCCCCCGTTGCCAAACTCTGTGAAATAGAAAGAGATGGGGATGAGGATAAGTTTAGTGTGACTCAAGATCAAAACACAGGAATCACATTCTATCGGCTTAAACACCTAAACGGCAATCTCAGACAGGATGTTGACAGCAAATCTCAGACAGGATGTTGACAGCAAATCTCAGACAGGATGTTGACAGCAAATCCCAGACAGGATGTTGACAGCAAATCCCAGACAGGAAGTTGACAGCAAATCCCAGACAGGATGTTGACAGCAAATCCCAGCCAGGAAGTTGACAGCAAATCCCAGCCAGGAAGTTGACAGCAAATCCCAGACAGGATGTTGACAGCAAATCCCAGACAGGAAGTTGACAGCAAATCCCAGCCAGGAAGTTGACAGCAAATCCCAGCCAGGAAGTTGACAGCAAATCCCAGACAGGATGTTGACAGCAAATCCCAGCCAGGAAGTTGACAGCAAATCCCAGCCAGGAAGTTGACAGCAAATCCCAGACAGGATGTTGACAGCAAATCCCAGACAGGATGTTGACAGCAAATCCCAGACAGGATGTTGACAGCAAATCCCAGCCAGGATGTTGACAGCAAATCCCAGACAGGATGTTGACAGCAAATCCCAGACAGGATGTTGACAGCAAATCCCAGCCAGGATGTTGACAGCAAATCCCAGACAGGATGTTGACAGCAAATCCCAGACAGGAAGTTGACAGCAAATCCCAGACAGGATGTTGACAGCAAATCCCAGACAGGATGTTGACAGCAAATCCCAGACAGGAAGTTGACAGCAAATCCCAGACAGGATGTTGACAGCAAATCCCAGACAGGATGTTGACAGCAAATCCCAGACAGGATGTTGACAGCAAATCCCAGACAGGAAAATCCCAGACAGGAAGTTGACAGCAAATCCCAGACAGGATGTTGACAGCCAATCCCAGACAGGATGTTGACAGCAAATCCCAGACAGGATGTTGACAGCCAATCCCAGACAGGATGTTGACAGCTAATCCCAGACAGGATGTTGACATCAAGGTTCCTCTCTCTCCCCAGATGGAACACTCTCAGAAGTATGGGAAGATCTTTAAATCTCGTTTCGGCCCCCAGCTGGTTGTGTCTATCGCAGGGCGGGATCTGGTTGCCGAGGTGCTAAGGACGGAGGGTGTGGCCCCGCAGAGAGGCAACATGGAGTCCTGGAAGGAGTACCGCGACCTGAGGGGCCGATCTACCGGACTTATCTCAGCGTGAGTCTGACCTCTGAACTACGACCTGTGACATCACGGGACGCAAAATGTTATACCCCCTTTTTGAAAGGAGGAAAATCTAGAAATGATTGACACGGAGAAGTAGTATCGACTTCAGTTAGTTCTAATGAATATTTTTCTGTAAAATCATCAACGATGTACATAGGAACAAAAGAAACGAGATGTTTGACAAGTGAAGAATGCGTTTCTCAGAGTTCGTACATATTGTTCCGTAAAACCAGTCATGTCATGTTTCCATTTCAATGTATTCTTATTTGTTACTTTAAAAAAAAAACTTGACAAAAGCTCTGAGGAAGGTCGTGAGTCCGACACGTAAAGCTCTGAGGAAGGTCGTGAGGTCGACACGTAAAGCTCTGAGGAAGACCGTGAGGTCGATACGTAAAGCTCTGAGGAAGACCGTGAGGTCGATACGTAAAGCTCTGAGGAAGGCCGTGAGGTCGACACGTAAAGCTCTGAGGAAGGTCGTGAGGTCGATACGTAAAGCTCTGAGGAAGGTCGTGAGGTCGATACGTAAAGCTCTGAGGAAGGTCAACACGTAAAGCTCTGAGGAAGGCCGACACGTAAAGCTCTGAGGAAAATCTTGAGGTCGATACGTAAAGCTCTGAGGAAGGTCGATACGTAAAGCTCTGAGGAAGGTCGACACGTAAAGCTCTGAGGAAGACCGTGAGGTCGACACGTAAAGCTCTGAGGAAGGTCGTGAGGTCGACACGTAAAGCTCTGAGGAAGGTCGTGAGGTCGACACGTAAAGCTCTGAGGAAGACTGTGAGGTCGACACGTAAAGCTCTGAGGAAGACCGTGAGGTCGACACGTAAAGCTCTGAGGAAGACCGTGAGGTCGACACGTAAAGCTCGGAGGAAGGTCGACACGTAAAGCTCTGAGGAAGGTCGTGAGGTCGACATGTAAAGCTCTGAGGAAGATTGTGAGGTCGACACGCAAAGCTCTGAGGAAGGTCGTGAGGTCGACACGTAAAGCTCTGAGGAAGGTCGACACGTAAAGCTCTGAGGAAGGTCGTGAGGTCAACACGTAAAGCTCTGAGGAAGGTCGTGAGGTCGACATGTAAAGCTCTGAGGAAGGTCGTGAGGTCGACACGTAAAGCTCTGAGGAAGGTCGTGAGGTCGACACGTAAAGCTCTGAGGAAGGTCGACACGTAAAGCTCAGAGGAAGGTCGTGAGGTCGATACGTAAAGCTCTGAGGAAGGTCGTGAGGTCGATACGTAAAGCTCTGAGGAAGGCCGTGAGGTCGATACGTAAAGCTCTGAGGAAGGTTAAAGGAATAGTTAAATAGTTAAATAGAGGTCAAATAAATATCCCTCGTGATTGCGGGAATCTTCCCAACCGGGATTTCTGTGACAACCTTTTAGTTAGATGTCTCTGACCACCTTCTCTCCCTTTCATCTCTGTGACAACCTTTTAGTTAGTTGTCTCTGACCACCTTCTCTCCCTTTCATCTCTGTAGGGAGGGCGAGGACTGGTTGAAGATGCGTAGCATCCTCCGTCAGCTGATCATGAGACCGAAGGACGTGGCTCAGTTCTCTGACGATGTGAATGCTGTGGTGGAGGACCTGGTGAAGAGAGTGGATACGCTGAGGAGCCAGCAGTCAGACGGACTCACTGTACTCAATATTAACGATCTGTTTTTCAAATACGCAATGGAAGGTGGGTACCAGGAGGGTGGGTTCAGGGAGGATGGGTAGTGGGTACAGGGAGGGTGGGTAGTGGGTACAGGGAGGATGGGTAGTGGGTACAGGGAGGATGGGTAGTGGGTACAGGGAGGATGGGTAGTGGGTACCAGGAGGATGGGTAGTGGGTACCAGGAGGATGGGTAGTGGGTACAGGGAGGATGGGTAGTGGGTACAGGGAGGATGGGTACAGGGAGGATGGGTAGTGGGTACAGGGAGGATGGGTACAGGGAGGATGGGTAGTGGGTACCAGGAGGGTGGGTAGTGGGTACAGGGAGGATGGGTAGTGGGTACAGGGAGGATGGGTAGTGGGTACCAGGAGGGTGGGTAGTGGGTACAGGGAGGATGGGTAGTGGGTACAGGGAGGATGGGTAGTGGGTACAGGAAGGATGGGTAGTGGGTACAGGGAGGATGGGTAGTGGGTACAGGGAGGATGGGTAGTGGGTACAGGGAGGATGGGTAGTGGGAGGATGGGTAGTGGGTGCATGGAGGATGGGTAGTGGGTACAGGGAGGATGGGTAGTGGGTACAGGGAGGATGGGTACAGGGAGGATGGGTACAGGGAGGATGGGTACAAGGAGGATGGGTAGTGGGTACAGGGAGGATGGGTAGTGGGTACCAGGAGGATGGGTAGTGGGTACAGGGAGGATGGGTAGTGGGTACAGGGAGGATGGGTAGTGGGTGCAGGGAGGATGGGTAGTGGGTACAGGGAGGATGGGTAGTGGGTACAGGGAGGATGAGTACAGGGAGGATGGGTAGTGGGTGCAGGGAGGATGGGTAGTGGGTACAGGGAGGATGGGTAGTGGGTACAGGGAGGATGGGTACATGGAGGGTGGGTACAGGGAGGATGGGTACAAGGAGGATAGGTAGTGGGTACAGGGAGGATGGGTAGTGGGTACCAGGAGGATGGGTAGTGGGTACAGGGAGGATGGGTAGTGGGTACAGGGAGGATGGGTAGTGGGTACAGGGAGGATGGGTAGTGGGTGCAGGGAGGATGGGTACAGGGAGGATGGGTAGTGGGTACAGGGAGGATGGGTAGTGGGTACAGGGAGGATGGGTAGTGGGTACAGGGAGGATGGGTAGTGGCTACAGGGGGGATGGGTAGTGGCTACAGGGGGGATGGGTAGTGGGTACAGGGAGGATGGGTAGTGGGTACAGGGAGGATGGGTAGTGGCTACAGGGGGGATGGGTAGTGGCTACTTGGGGGATGGGTAGTGGCTACAGGGGGATGGGTAGTGGCTACAGGGGGATGGGTACAGGGGGGATGGGTAGTGGCTACAGGGGGATGGGTAGTGGCTACAGGGAGGGTGGGTAGTGGCTACAGGGGGGATGGGTAGTGGCTACAGGGAGGGTGGGTAGTGGCTACAGGGGGGATGGGTAGTGGCTACAGGGGGGATGGGTAGTGGCTACAGGGGGATGGGTAGTGGCTACAGGGGGATGGGTAGTGGCTACAGGGGGATGGGTAGTGGCTACAGGGGGATGGGTAGTGGCTACAGGGGGATGGGTAGTGGCTACAGGGAGGGTGGGTAGTGGCTACAGGGGGATGGGTAGTGGCTACAGGGGGATGGGTAGTGGCTACAGGGAGGATGGGTAGTGGCTACAGGGAGGATGGGTACAGGGAGGATGGGTAGTGGCTACAGGGGGGATGGGTAGTGGCTACAGGGAGGATGGGTAGTGGGTACAGGGGGATGGGTACAGGGAGGATGGGTAGTGGCTACAGGGGGGATGGGTAGTGGCTACAGGGAGGATGGGTAGTGGGTACAGGGAGGATGGGTAGTGGCTACAGGGAGGATGGGTAGTGGGTACAGGGGGGATAGGTAGTGGGTACAGGGAGGATGGGTAGTGGCTACAGGGAGGATGGGTAGTGGGTACAGGGAGGATGGGTACAGGGGGGATGGCTACAGGGAGGATGGGTACAGGGGGGATGGGTAGTGGGTACAGGGAGGATGGGTAGTGGCTACAGGGAGGATGGGTAGTGGCTACAGGGAGGATGGGTAGTGGGTACAGGGGGGATGGGTAGTGGGTACAGGGAGGATGGGTAGTGGCTACAGGGAGGATGGGTAGTGGCTACAGGGAGGATGGGTAGTGGGTACAGGGGGGATGGGTAGTGGGTACAGGGAGGATGGGTAGTGGCTACAGGGAGGATGGGTAGTGGGTACAGGGAGGATGGGGGATGGGTAGTGGGTACAGGGAGGATGGCTAGAGGGGGGATGGGTAGTGGCTACAGGGAGGATGGGTAGTGGCTACAGGGGGGATGGGTAGTGGCTACAGGGAGGATGGGTAGTGGCTACAGGGGGGATGGGTAGAGGGTACAGGGGGATGGGTAGTGGCTACAGGGGGGATGGGTAGTGGCTACAGGGGGGATGGGTAGTGGCTACAGGGGGATGGGTAGTGGCTACAGGGGGATGGGTAGTGGCTACAGGGGGATGGGTAGTGGCTACAGGGGGATTGGTAGTGGCTACAGGGGGGATGGGTAGTGGCTACAGGGGGGATGGGTAGTGGGTACAGGGGGATGGGTAGTGGCTACAGGGGGATGGGTAGTGGCTACAGGGAGGATGGGTAGTGGCTACAGGGGGATGGGTAGTGGCTACAGGGGGATGGGTAGTGGCTACAGGGGGATGGGTAGTGGCTACAGGGGGGATGGGTAGTGGCTACAGGGGGGATGGGTAGTGGCTACAGGGAGGATGGGTAGTGGCTACAGGGAGGATGGGTAGTGGGTACAGGGAGGATGGGTAGTGGCTACAGGGAGGGTGGGTAGTGGCTACAGGGAGGGTGGGTAGTGGCTACAGGGGGGATGGGTAGTGGCTACAGGGGGGATGGGTAGTGGCTACAGGGAGGATGGGTAGTGGCTACAGGGAGGATGGGTAGTGGCTACAGGGGGGATGGGTAGTGGCTACAGGGAGGATGGGTAGTGGCTACAGGGAGGATGGGTACAGGGGGGATGGGTACAGGGAGGATGGGTACAGGGAGGATGGGTAGTGGCTACAGGGGGGATGGGTAGTGGCTACAGGGGGGATGGGTACAGGGGGGATGGGTAGTGGCTACAGGGAGGATGGGTAGTGGGTACAGGGAGGATGGCTACAGGGAGGATGGGTAGTGGCTACAGGGGGATGGGTAGTGGGTACAGGGAGGATGGGTAGTGGCTACAGGGGGGATGGGTAGTGGGTACAGGGAGGATGGGTAGTGGGTACAGGGGGGATGGGTAGTGGGTACAGGGGGATGGGTAGTGGCTACAGGGGGGATGGGTAGTGGGTACAGGGGGATGGGTAGTGGGTACAGGGAGGATGGGTACAGGGGGATGGGTACAGGGAGGATGGGTAGTGGCTACAGGGGGATGGGTAGTGGCTACAGGGGGGATGGGTAGTGGGTGCAGGGAGGGTGGGTACAGGGGGGATGGGTAGTGGCTACAGGGGGATGGGTAGTGGCTACAGGGAGGGTGGGTAGTGGGTACAGGGGGGATGGGTAGTGGGTACAGGGGGGATGGGTACAGGGGGGATGGGTAGTGGGTACAGGGAGGATGGCTACAGGGGGGATGGGTAGTGGGTACAGGGGGGATGGGTAGTGGCTACAGGGAGGATGGGTACTAGTCAGTTATCACTCCAGTATATCAGGTTTCATGTAGACTCCTGTATCTGTTTAGACTCTGTGGAGAGTCTGTTATCGAGGGTGCAGAAGTCCTCTACAGGTGTGGCAGACATCATTTCCATTTGTCATACCAGCTAAACTAAAACTAATAAACCCCAACTTTCTTGTGCTCTTTTTTTTCCTTCTATCTTCATGTTAATTAACCTTCCTCCTCCTCTTCTCCCAGGTATGGCAGCCATCTTGTACGAGGACCGTCTGGGCTGCTTGGAGAATGAGATTCCTCAGAAGAGCCAGGACTACATCGCAGCGCTGCACCTGATGTTTAGTTCCTTTAAGATGACCATGTATGCCGGGGCGATCCCCAAGTGGCTCAGAACCGTCGTCCCCAGACCCTGGGAAGAGTTCTGCAGCTCCTGGGACGGACTCTTCAGTTTCAGTACGTTTCGCTGGTGCTGCATTTCCCCTGGTGATTTACCACCCGGTGTCTGACCTTTAGAAGACTGGTGATTTACCACCCGGTGTCTGACCTTTAGAAGACTGGTGATTTACCACCCGGTGTCTGACCTTTAGAAGACTGGTGATTTACCACCCGGTGTCTGACCTTTAGAAGACTGGTGATTTACCACCCGGTGTCTGACCTTTAGAAGACTGGTGATTTACCACCCGGTGTCTGACCTTTAGAAGACTGGTGATTTACCACCCGGTGTCTGACCTTTAGAAGACTGGTGATTTACCACCCGGTGTCTGACCTTTAGAAGCCTCAGACTGGTGATTTACCACCCGGTGTCTGACCTTTAGAAGCCTCAGACTGGTGATTTACCACCCGGTGTCTGACCTTTAGAAGACTGGTGATTTACCACCCGGTGTCTGACCTTTAGAAGCCTCAGACTTGTGATTTACCACCCGGTGTCTGACCTTTAGAAGACTGGTGATTTACCACCTGGTGTCTGACCGTTAAACGCCTCAGACTGGTGATTTACCACCCGGTGTCTGACCTTTAGAAGACTGGTGATTTACCACCCGGTGTCTGACCTTTAGAAGACTGGTGATTTACCACCCGGTGTCTGACCTTTAGAAGACTGGTGATTTACCACCCGGTGTCTGACCTTTAGAAGCCTCAGACTGGTGATTTACCACCCGGTGTCTGACCTTTAGAAGCCTCAGACTGGTGATTTACCACCCGGTGTCTGACCTTTAGAAGCCTCAGACTGGTGATTTACCACCCGGTGTCTGACCTTTAGAAGCCTCAGACTGGTGATTTACCACCCGGTGTCTGACCTTTAGAAGCCTCAGACTTGTGATTTACCACCCGGTGTCTGACCTTTAGAAGCATCAGACTGGTGATTTACCACCCGGTGTCTGACCTTTAGAAGCCTCAGACTGGTGATTTACCACCCGGTGTCTGACCTTTAGAAGCATCAGACTGGTGATTTACCACCCGGTGTCTGACCTTTAGAAGCCTCAGACTGGTGATTTACCACCCGGTGTCTGACCTTTAGAAGCATCAGACTGGTGATTTACCACCCGGTGTCTGACCTTTAAAAGACTGGTGATTTACCACCCGGTGTCTGACCTTTAAAAGACTGGTGATTTACCACCCGGTGTCTGACCTTTAGAAGCCTCAGACTGGTGATTTACCACCCGGTGTCTGACCTTTAGAAGCCTCAGACTGGTGATTTACCACCCGGTGTCTGACCTTTAGAAGCCTCAGACTGGTGATTTACCACCCGGTGTCTTACCTTTAGAAGCCTCAGACTGGTGATTTACCACCCGGTGTCTGACCTTTAGAAGCCTCAGACTGGTGATTTACCACCCGGTGTCTGACCTTTAGAAGGCTCAGACTGGTGATTTACCACCCGGTGTCTGACCTTTAGAAGCCTCAGACTGGTGATTTACCACCCGGTGTCTGACCTTTAGAAGCCTCAGACTGGTGATTTACCACCCGGTGTCTGACCTTTAGAAGACTGGTGATTTACCACCCGGTGTCTGACCTTTAGAAGGCTCAGACTGGTGATTTACCACCCGGTGTCTGACCTTTAGAAGCCTCAGACTGGTGATTTTCCACCCGGTGTCTGACCTTGAGAAGCCTCAGACTGGTGATTTACCACCCGGTGTCTGACCTTTAGAAGCCTAAGACTGGTCTGTCTGCTGAGAGCTCCTTTATTGAGGAGAAATGTCTCACCTCCACTCTTAGAAAAACATCAAATGCTACTTCATCTGTCTCCCAAGGAGAACCCTTTGTAGAACCCTTGTGGGTTCCAGGTAGAACCCTTGTGGGTTCCAGGTAGAACCCTTTTGTGTTCCAGGTAGAACCCTTTCTGGCTTCCAGGTAGAACCCCTTACACAGAGGGTTCTACATGGAACTCAAAATGATTCGACCTGAAACCCAAAAGGATTTTTTACCAGGATCCAAAAGGGTTCTACCTGAAACCCAAAAGGGTTCTACCTGGAACCAAAAGGGTTCTACACGGAACTCAAAATGATTCTACCTGGAACCAAAGGGGTTCTACCTGAAACCCAAAAGGGTTCTACCTGGAACCAAAAGGGTTCTACCTGAAACCCAAAAGGGTTCTACCTGGAACCAAAAGGGTTCTACACGGAACTCAAAATGATTCTACCTGGAACCAAAGGGGTTCTACCTGAAACCCAAAAGGGTTCTACCTGGAACCAAAAGGGTTCTACCTGAAACCCAAAAGGGTTCTACCTGGAACCAAAAGGGTTCTACATGGAACTCAAAATTATTCTACCTGGAACCAAAGGGGTTCTACACGGAACTCAAAATGATTCTACCTGGAACCAAAGGGGTTCTACACGGAACTCCAAATTATTCTACCTGGAACCAAAAGGGTTCTACACAGAACTCAAAATGATTCTACCTGGAACCAAAAGGGTTCTACCTGAAACCCAAAATGATTTTTTACCAGGATCCATAAAGGGTTATCCTACAGGGTCAGATGAAGAACCCTTTTCAAACCCTGTAAGAGGGTCTGATAAATGACTCACTTGTGAATGCATGCATGTAACCCAATACTGTTGTTCTGGACTAGAGATGAATATGTTACCATAACCCTCTCCCCTTCCCCCCAGGCCAGATCCATGTAGATAAGCGTCTGGGGGAGATCCAGGATCTGGTGTCCCGAGGAGAGACGGTGAAGGGGGGGCTGTTAACTCACATGCTGGTGACCCGAGAGATGAACCTGGAGGAGATCTACGCTAACATGACTGAGATGTTACTGGCTGGGGTGGACACGGTGAGCAGTAGAGGAGATGTTACTGGGGTGGGGTGGACACGGTGAGCAGTAGAGGAGATGTTACTGGGGTGGACATGGTGAGCAGTAGAGGAGATGTTACTGGGGTGGACACGGTGAGCAGTAGAGGAGATGTTACTGGGGTGGACACGGTGAGCAGTAGAGGAGATGTTACTGGGGTGGGGTGGACACGGTGAGCAGTAGAGGAGATGTTACTGGGGTGGGGTGGACACGGTGAGCAGTAGAGGAGATGTTACTGGGGTGGACACGGTGAGCAGTAGAGGAGATGTTACTGGGGTGGGGTGGACACGGTGAGCAGTAGAGGAGATGTTACTGGGGTGGACACGGTGAGCAGTAGAGGAGATGTTACTGGGGTGGGGTGGACACGGTGAGCAGTAGGGGAGATGTTACTGGGGTGGGGTGGACACGGTGAGCAGTAGAGGAGATGTTACTGGGGTGGGGGGTGGACACGGTGAGCAGTAGAGGAGATGTTACTGGGGTGGACACGGTGAGCAGTAGAGGAGATGTTACTGGGGTGGACACGGTGAGCAGTAGAGGAGATGTTACTGGGGTGGGGTGGACACGGTGAGCAGTAGAGGAGATGTTACTGGGGTGGGGTGGACACGGTGAGCAGTAGAGGAGATGTTACTGGGGTGGGGTGGACACGGTGAGCAGTAGGGGAGATGTTACTGGTTTGGGGTGGACACGGTGAGCAGTAGAGGAGATGTTACTGGGGTGGGGTGGACACGGTGAGCAGTAGAGGAGATGTTACTGGGGTGGACACGGTGAGCAGTAGAGGAGATGTTACTGGGGTGGGGTGGACACGGTGAGCAGTAGAGGAGATGTTACTGGGGTGGACACGGTGAGCAGTAGAGGAGATGTTACTGGGGTGGACACGGTGAGCAGTAGAGGAGATGTTACTGGGGTGGGGTGGACACGGTGAGCAGTAGAGGAGATGTTACTGGGGTGGGGTGGACACGGTGAGCAGTAGAGGAGATGTTACTGGGGTGGACACGGTGAGCAGTAGGGGAGATGTTACTGGGGTGGGGTGGACACGGTGAGCAGTAGGGGAGATGTTACTGGAGTGGACATGGTGAGCAGTAGGGGAGATGTTACTGGGGTGGGGTGGACACGGTGAGCAGTAGGGGAGATGTTACTGGGGTGGAGTGGACACGGTGAGCAGTAGAGGAGATGTTACTGGTTTGGGGTGGACACGGTGAGCAGTAGGGGAGATGTTACTGGGCTGGGGTGGACACGGTGAGCAGTAGGGGAGATGTTACTGGGGTGGAGTGGACACGGTGAGCAGTAGAGGAGATGTTACTGGTTTGGGGTGGACACGGTGAGCAGTAGGGGAGATGTTACTGGGGTGGAGTGGACACGGTGAGCAGTAGAGGAGATGTTACTGGTTTGGGGTGGACACGGTGAGCAGTAGGGGAGATGTTACTGGGGTGGAGTGGACACGGTGAGCAGTAGGGGAGATGTTACTGGGGTGGACACGGTGAGCAGTAGAGGAGATGTTACTGGGGTGGGGTGGACACGGTGAGCAGTAGAGGAGATGTTACTGGGGTGGGGTGGACACGGTGAGCAGTAGAGGAGATGTTACTGGGGTGGACACGGTGAGCAGTAGAGGAGATGTTACTGGGGTGGGGTGGACACGGTGAGCAGTAGGGGAGATGTTACTGGGGTGGACACGGTGAGCAGTAGAGGAGATGTTACTGGGGTGGGGTGGACACGGTGAGCAGTAGAGGAGATGTTACTGGGGTGGACACGGTGAGCAGTAGAGGAGATGTTACTGGGGTGGGGTGGACACGGTGAGCAGTAGAGGAGATGTTACTGGGGTGGACACGGTGAGCAGTAGAGGAGATGTTACTGGGGTGGACACGGTGAGCAGTAGAGGAGATGTTACTGGGGTGGACACGGTGAGCAGTAGGGGAGATGTTACTGGGGTGGACACGGTGAGCAGTAGAGGAGATGTTACTGGGGTGGGGTGGACACGGTGAGCAGTAGAGGAGATGTTACTGGAGTGGACACGGTGAGCAGTAGGGGAGATGTTACTGGGGTGGACACGGTGAGCAGTAGAGGAGATGTTACTGGGGTGGACACGGTGAGCAGTAGAGGAGATGTTACTGGGGTGGACACGGTGAGCAGTAGAGGAGATGTTACTGGGGTGGACACGGTGAGCAGTAGAGGAGATGTTACTGGGGTGGGGTGGACACGGTGAGCAGTAGAGGAGATGTTACTGGGGTGGGGTGGACACGGTGAGCAGTAGAGGAGATGTTACTGGGGTGGGGTGGACACGGTGAGCAGTAGAGGAGATGTTACTGGGCTGGACACGGTGAGCAGTAGAGGAGATGTTACTGGGGTGGACACGGTGAGCAGTAGAGGAGATGTTACTGGGGTGGGGTGGACACGGTGAGCAGTAGAGGAGATGTTACTGGGGTGGGGTGGACACGGTGAGCAGTAGAGGAGATGTTACTGGGGTGGGGTGGACACGGTGAGCAGTAGAGGAGATGTTACTGGGGTGGGGTGGACACGGTGAGCAGTAGGGGAGATGTTACTGGGGTGGGGTGGACACGGTGAGCAGTAGAGGAGATGTTACTGGGGTGGGGTGGACACGGTGAGCAGTAGAGGAGATGTTACTGGGGTGGGGTGGACACGGTGAGCAGTAGAGGAGATGTTACTGGGGTGGGGTGGACACGGTGAGCAGTAGAGGAGATGTTACTGGGGTGGACACGGTGAGCAGTAGAGGAGATGTTACTGGGGTGGACACGGTGAGCAGTAGAGGAGATGTTACTGGGGTGGGGTGGACACGGTGAGCAGTAGAGGAGATGTTACTGGGGTGGGGTGGACACGGTGAGCAGTAGAGGAGATGTTACTGGGGTGGGGTGGACACGGTGAGCAGTAGAGGAGATGTTACTGGGGTGGACACGGTGAGCAGTAGAGGAGATGTTACTGGGGTGGGGTGGACACGGTGAGCAGTAGAGGAGATGTTACTGGGGTGGACACGGTGAGCAGTAGAGGAGATGTTACTGGGGTGGACACGGTGAGCAGTAGAGGAGATGTTACTGGGGTGGGGTGGACACGGTGAGCAGTAGAGGAGATGTTACTGGGGTGGACACGGTGAGCAGTAGGGGAGATGTTACTGGGGTGGACACGGTGAGCAGTAGAGGAGATGTTACTGGGGTGGGGTGGACACGGTGAGCAGTAGAGGAGATGTTACTGGGGTGGACACGGTGAGCAGTAGAGGAGATGTTACTGGGGTGGGGTGGACACGGTGAGCAGTAGAGGAGATGTTACTGGGGTGGACACGGTGAGCAGTAGGAGAGGGTTAACCAAGCTTCAACGTTTCTCTCCCTCCTGTTTTGTCCCCCCCCATTCTGTTGGTGGGAGCCTCTCAGGGGGTGTTTAGTCTTGGTTCCCACCAGACATCTCCGTGTGTGTGTGAACTGTGTGTATAGCAGAGACTGCCAGGGTGTGTGTTGTGGGGTGTCAGATTAATGTGACGTGTCAATGAGAGGTGGCCTGGGGGGGGGGTCACATCTTGGCAGGAGGGTTGGGTTTGCAGACTCCCTCTGTCTAGCCTCTACTCAGCTCCTCCTAGCTGTAACAGTGTGTTATGCTCTGGGAGGTGGAGGAGGGTTGGGTTTGCAGACTGCCTCTGTCTAGCCTCTACTCAGCTCCTCCTAGCTGTAACAGTGTGTTATGCTCTGGGAGGTGGAGGAGGGTTGGGTTTGCAGACTGCCTCTGTCTAGCCTCTACTCAGCTCCTCCTAGCTGTAACAGTGTGTTATGCTCTGGGAGGTGGAGGAGGGTTGGGTTTGCAGACTGCCTCTGTCTAGCCTCTACTCAGCTCCTCCTAGCTGTAACAGTGTGTTATGCTCTGGGAGGTGGAGGAGGGTTGGGTTTGCAGACTGCCTCTGTCTAGCCTCTACTCAGCTCCTCCTAGCTGTAACAGTGTGTTATGCTCTGGGAGGTGGAGGAGGGTTGGGTTTGCAGACTGCCTCTGTCTAGCCTCTACTCAGCTCCTCCTAGCTGTAACAGTGTGTTATGCTCTGGGAGGTGGAGGAGGGTTGGGTTTGCAGACTGCCTCTGTCTAGCCTCTACTCAGCTCCTCCTAGCTGTAACAGTGTGTTATGCTCTGGGAGGTGGAGGAGGGTTGGGTTTGCAGACTCCCTCTGTCTAGCCTCTACTCAGCTCCTCCTAGCTGTAACAGTGTGTTATGCTCTGGGAGGTGGAGGAGGGTTGGGTTTGCAGACTCCCTCTGTCTAGCCTCTACTCAGCTCCTCCTAGCTGTAACAGTGTGTTATGCTCTGGGAGGTGGAGGAGGGTTGGGTTTGCAGACTCCCTCTGTCTAGCCTCTACTCAGCTCCTCCTAGCTGTAACAGTGTGTTATGCTCTGGGAGGTGGAGGAGGGTTGGGTTTGCAGACTGCCTCTGTCTAGCCTCTACTCAGCTCCTCCTAGCTGTAACAGTGTGTTATGCTCTGGGAGGTGGAGGAGGGTTGGGTTTGCAGACTCCCTCTGTCTAGCCTCTACTCAGCTCCTCCTAGCTGTAACAGTGTGTTATGCTCTGGGAGGTGGAGGAGGGTTGGGTTTGCAGACTCCCTCTGTCTAGCCTCTACTCAGCTCCTCCTAGCTGTAACAGTGTGTTATGCTCTGGGAGGTGGAGGAGGGTTGGGTTTGCAGACTCCCTCTGTCTAGCCTCTACTCAGCTCCTCCTAGCTGTAACAGTGTGTTATGCTCTGGGAGGTGGAGGAGGGTTTAAGCCCTGCAGGGAGGCTGTCATATGATTCCCCCTGGTTGCCAGGGTGTTGCCAGGGTGTTGCCAGGGTGTTGCCAGGCGGTTGCCAGGGTGTTGCCAGGGTGTTGCCAGGGTGTTGCCAGGCGGTTGCCAGGGTGTTGCCAGGGTGTTGCCAGGGTGTTGCCAGGGTGTTGCCAGGCGGTTGCCAGGGTGTTGCCAGGGTGTTGCCAGGGTGTTGCCAGGGTGTTGCCAGCTGAGGAAACCAAGAGAAGGATCAAGCTTCTGATCTTCCGTCCCTCCTTCTGTCTGTGTGTCCTCGCTGCGACGCTGACCTCAGGATGAACCCTGCTAGGCGTTTGGAGGGAGGGAGGGAGGGAGGGAGGGGGAGGTAGGGAGGGAGGGAGGGAGGGAGGGGGAGGGAGGGAGGGAGGGAGGGAGGGAGGGGGAGGTAGGGAGGTGGAGAGAGGGAGGGGGAGGGAAAGGGGGAGAGAGAGATGGTTGTGAGAACAAAAGGTCTAGCCCCATTTCATACCTGGTTCTAACATGTGTCCTTTGTCCTGATCTTGTCCCATTTTGTTTTAGACTGGTTTAAATGTTTTTAAAAGTTACATTGTGATCTGATTGCGATCAGATCTCCCTGACCACCTCCGAAGGTAGTCAGATTGTGTCTGGATATCAAGTGTAAACAGATCTGGACGGTCAAACCATTTGAAATCATCGTTATGCCACCTGGTCAAACCATTTGAAATGGCATCAATAATAGACTCAAAATTAAATGTATTCGTATAATTTGCATACAGCGAGGAACCAGGATATCTGGTCACCGTGGAGACACGGTGGACAACATACAGGGAGGGACCAGGATATCTGGTCACCATGGAGACACGGTGGACAACATACAGGGGGGAACCAGGATATCTGGTCACCATGGAGACACGGTGGACAACATACAGGGAGGGACCAGGATATCTGGTCGCCATGGAGACATGGTGGACAACATACAGGGAGGAACCAGGATATCTGGTCACCATGGAGACACGGTGGACAACATACAGCGAGGAACCAGGATATCTGGTCACCGTGGAGACATGGTGGACAACATACAGGAAGGAACCAGGATATCTGGTCACCATGGAGACACGGTGGACAACATACAGGGAGGGACCAGGATATCTGGTCACCATGGAGACACGGTGGACAACATACAGCGAGGAACCAGGATATCTGGTCACCATGGAGACACGGTGGACAACATACAGGGAGGAACCAGTATATCTGGTCACCATGGAGACATGGTGGACAACATACAGGAAGGAACCAGGATATCTGGTCACCATGGAGACACAGTGGACAACATACAGGGAGGAACCAGGATATCCGGTCACCATGGAGACACGGTGGACAACATACAGGGAGGGAGCAGGATATCTGGTCACCATGGAGACACGGTGGACAACATACAGGGAGGAACCAGGATATCTGGTCACCATGGAGACATGGTGGACAACATACAGGAAGGAACCAGGATATCTGGTCACCATGGAGACATGGTGGACAACATACAGGGAGGTGCCAGGATATCTGGTCACCATGGAGACACGGTGGACAACATACAGGGAGGGACCAGGATATCTGGTCACCATGGAGACACGGCGGACAACATTCAGGGAGGGACCATGATATCTGGTCACCATGGAGACATGGTGGACAACATACAGGAAGGAACCAGGATATCTGGTCACCATGGAGACACGGTGGACAACATACAGGGAGGAACCAGGATATCCGGTCACCATGGAGACACGGTGGACAACATACAGGGAGGTACCAGGATATCTGGTCACCATGGAGACACGGTGGACAACATACAGGGAGGAACCAGGATATCCGGTCACCATGGAGACACGGTGGACGGAGAGGAGACTCGTTTTAATACCGTGTGTAGATACAACGGCTACGATGTGGGCACAATCAGATTGTGGATAAATTCAGTACAAGGAATGCATGTTAGCACCAGGTATAAACGAGGGGTGTGTGTGTGTGTGTGTGTGTGTGTGTGTGTGTGTGTGTGTGTGTGTGTGTGTACCTATAACAGCAGCAGTAGTCCCTCCAGGACAGCCGACAGTGTGTGTGTGTGTACCTATAACAGCAGCAGTAGTCCCTCCAGGACAGCCGACAGTAGACTGTGTGTGTGTGTAAAAGGGATAGAAAGAGAGAACTAAAGCAAGGTCTCTGTGACATAAGAACCGCTGTGTGGGAGGGAGGGAGGGAGGGAGGGAGGGTTAGGAGAACAAAAGCAAGGTCTGTCTGTGTGACATAAGAACCGCTGTGTGGGAGGGAGGGAGGGAGGGAGATGACTACAAAGTGAGGGAGGGAGGGAGGGAGTGAGATGACTACAAAGGGAAGGAGAGGGGGATGGAGGGATTTCAATAAAGGAACGAGGAAATGGAGAACTGAGATTAGAGGTAACTTGGAGAGGAGACGAGGAAACAGGGACAGTTGAATAGTTATAGGAGACATTAGGAGACATTAGGAGACAACACACGGTGTGTTTGAGACGGAGAAACAGGGACAGTTGAATAGTTTTAGGAGACATTAGGAGACATTAGGAGACATTAGGAGACAACACACGGTGTGTTTGAGATGGAGAAACAGTTGAATAGTTTTAGGAAACATTAGGAGACATTAGGAGACAACACATGGTGTGTTTGAGACGGAGAAACAGTTGAATAGTTTTAGGAGACATTAGGAGACAACGCACAGTGTGTTTGAGACGGAGAAACAGTTGAATAGTTATAGGAGACATGAGGAGACATTAGGAGGCATTAGGAGACATTAGGAGACATTAGGAGACAACACACGGTGTGTTTGAGACGGAGAAACAGTTGAATAGTTATAGGAGACATTAGGAGACATTAGGAG
>NC_088218.1:0-57500 GCF_036934945.1 Oncorhynchus masou masou | reverse complement strand
CTCCTCATATCCTCCCTGTCTCCTCTCCTCCTCAGACTCTCCTCATATCCTCCCTGTCTCCTCTCCTCATATCCTCCCTGTCTCCTCTCCTCCTCAGACTCTCCTCATATCCTCCCTGTCTCCTCTCCTCCTCAGACTCTCCTCATATCCTCCCTGTCTCCTCTCCTCCCCAGACTCTCCTCATATCCTCCCTGTCTCCTCTCCTCCTCAGACCCAGACTCTCCTCATATCCTCCCTGTCTCCTCTCCTCCTCAGACTCTCCTCATATCCTCCCTGTCTCCTCTTCAGACCCAGACTCTCCTCATATCCTCCCTGTCTCCTCTCCTCCTCAGACTCTCCTCATATCCTCCCTGTCTCCTCTCCTCCTCAGACTCTCCTCATATCCTCCCTGTCTCCTCTCCTCATATCCTCCCTGTCTCCTCTCCTCCTCAGACTCTCCTCATATCCTCCCTGTCTCCTCTCCTCCTCAGACTCTCCTCATATCCTCCCTGTCTCCTCTCCTCCTCAGACTCTCCTCATATCCTCCCTGTCTCCTCTCCTCCTCAGACCCAGACTCTCCTCATATCCTCCCTGTCTCCTCTCCTCCTCAGACTCTCCTCATATCCTCCCTGTCTCCTCTCCTCATATCCTCCCTGTCTCCTCTCCTCCTCAGACTCTCCTCATATCCTCCCTGTCTCCTCTCCTCCTCAGACTCTCCTCATATCCTCCCTGTCTCCTCTCCTCCCCAGACTCTCCTCATATCCTCCCTGTCTCCTCTCCTCCTCAGACCCAGACTCTCCTCATATCCTCCCTGTCTCCTCTCCTCCTCAGACTCTCCTCATATCCTCCCTGTCTCCTCTCCTCCTCAGCCCCAGACTCTCCTCATATCCTCCCTGTCTCCTCTCCTCCTCAGACTCTCCTCATATCCTCCCTGTCTCCTCTCCTCCTCCTCAGACTCTCCTCATATCCTCCCTGTCTCCTCTTCAGACCCAGACTCTCCTCATATCCTCCCTGTCTCCTCTCCTCCTCAGACTCTCCTCATATCCTCCCTGTCTCCTCTCCTCTTCAGACCCAGACTCTCTTCATATCCTCCCTGTCTCCTCTCCTCCTCCTCAGACTCTCCTCATATCCTCCCTGTCTCCTCCTCAGACCCAGACTCTCCTCATATCCTCCCTGTCTCCTCTCCTCCTCAGACTCTCCTCATATCCTCCCTGTCTCCTCTCCTCATATCCTCCCTGTCTCCTCTCCTCCCCAGACTCTCCTCATATCCTCCCTGTCTCCTCTCCTCTCCTCCTCAGACTCTCCTCATATCCTCCCTGTCTCCTCTCCTCCTCAGACCCAGACTCTCCTCATATCCTCCCTGTCTCCTCTCCTCCTCAGACTCTCCTCATATGCTCCCTGTCTCCTCTCCTCCTCAGACTCTCCTCATATCCTCCCTGTCTCCTCTCCTCCTCAGACCCAGACTCTCCTCATATCCTCCCTGTCTCCTCTCCTCCTCCTCAGACTCTCCTCATATCCTCCCTGTCTCCTCTCCTCATATCCTCCCTGTCTCCTCTCCTCCTCAGACTCTCCTCATATCCTCCCTGTCTCCTCTCCTCTTCAGACCCAGACTCTCCTCATATCCTCCCTGTCTCCTCTCCTCATATCCTCCCTGTCTCCTCTCCTCCTCAGACTCTCCTCATATCCTCCCTGTCTCCTCTCCTCTTCAGACCCAGACTCTCCTCTCCTCCTCAGACCCAGACTCTCCTCTCCTCCTCAGACCCAGACTCTCCTCATATCCTCCCTGTCTCCTCTCCTCATATCCTCCCTGTCTCCTCTCCTCTTCAGACCCAGACTCTCCTCATATCCTCCCTGTCTCCTCTCCTCCTCAGACTCTCCTCATATCCTCCCTGTCTCCTCTCCTCATATCCTCCCTGTCTCCTCTCCTCCTCAGACTCTCCTCATATCCTCCCTGTCTCCTCTCCTCTTCAGACCCAGACTCTCCTCATATCCTCCCTGTCTCCTCTCCTCCTCAGACTCTCCTCATATCCTCCCTGTCTCCTCCTCAGCCCCAGACTCTCCTCATATCCTCCCTGTCTCCTCTCCTCTTCAGACCCAGACTCTCTTCATATCCTCCCTGTCTCCTCTCCTCCTCCTCAGACTCTCCTCATATCCTCCCTGTCTCCTCCTCAGACCCAGACTCTCCTCATATCCTCCCTGTCTCCTCTCCTCCTCAGACTCTCCTCATATCCTCCATGTCTCCTCTCCTCCTCAGACTCTCCTCATATCCTCCCTGTCTCCTCTCCTCTTCAGACCCAGACTCTCCTCATATCCTCCCTGTCTCCTCTCCTCCTCAGACTCTCCTCATATCCTCCCTGTCTCCTCCTCAGCCCCAGACTCTCCTCATATCCTCCCTGTCTCCTCTCCTCTTCAGACCCAGACTCTCTTCATATCCTCCCTGTCTCCTCTCCTCCTCCTCAGACTCTCCTCATATCCTCCCTGTCTCCTCCTCAGACCCAGACTCTCCTCATATCCTCCCTGTCTCCTCTCCTCCTCAGACTCTCTTCATATCCTCCCTGTCTCCTCTCCTCCTCCTCAGACTCTCCTCATATCCTCCCTGTCTCCTCCTCAGACCCAGACTCTCCTCATATCCTCCCTGTCTCCTCTCCTCCTCAGACCCAGACTCTCCTCATATCCTCCCTGTCTCCTCTCCTCCTCCTCAGACTCTCCTCATATCCTCCCTGTCTCCTCTCCTCCTCAGACTCTCCTCATATCCTCCCTGTCTCCTCTCCTCATATCCTCCCTGTCTCCTCCTCCCCAGACTCTCCTCATATCCTCCCTGTCTCCTCTCCTCCTCAGACTCTCCTCATATCCTCCCTGTCTCCTCTCCTCCTCAGACCCAGACTCTCCTCATATCCTCCCTGTCTCCTCTCCTCCTCAGACTCTCCTCATATCCTCCCTGTCTCCTCTCCTCCTTAGACTCTCCTCATATCCTCCCTGTCTCCTCTCCTCCTCAGACTCTCCTCATATCCTCCCTGTCTCCTCTCCTCCTCAGACTCTCCTCATATCCTCCCTGTCTCCTCCTCCTCAGACTCTCCTCATATCCTCCCTGTCTCCTCTCCTCCTCAGACCCAGACTCTCCTCATATCCTCCCTGTCTCCTCTCCTCCTCAGACTCTCCTCATATCCTCCCTGTCTCCTCCTCCTCCCCAGACTCTCCTCATATCCTCCCTGTCTCCTCTCCTCCTCAGACTCTCCTCATATCCTCCCTGTCTCCTCCTCAGACCCAGACTCTCCTCATATCCTCCCTGTCTCCTCTCCTCCTCAGACTCTCCTCATATCCTCCCTGTCTCCTCTCCTCCTCAGACCCAGACTCTCCTCATATCCTCCCTGTCTCCTCTCCTCCTCAGACTCTCCTCATATCCTCCCTGTCTCCTCTCCTCCTCCCCAGACTCTCCTCATATCCTCCCTGTCTCCTCTCCTCCTCAGACCCAGACTCTCCTCATATCCTCCCTGTCTCTTCTCCTCCTCAGACTCTCCTCATATCCTCCCTGTCTCCTCTCCTCCTCAGACCCAGACTCTCCTCATATCCTCCCTGTCTCCTCTCCTCCTCAGACTCTCCTCATATCCTCCCTGTCTCCTCTCCTCCTCAGACCCAGACTCTCCTCATATCCTCCCTGTCTCCTCTCCTCCTCAGACTCTCCTCATATCCTCCCTGTCTCCTCTCCTCCTCAGACCCAGACTCTCCTCATATCCTCCCTGTCTCCTCTCCTCCTCAGACTCTCCTCATATCCTCCCTGTCTCCTCTCCTCCTCAGACTCTCCTCATATCCTGCCTGTCTCCTCTCCTCCTCAGACCCAGATTCTCCTCATATCCTCCCTGTCTCCTCTCCTCTCCTCCTCAGACTCTCCTCATATCCTCCCTGTCTCCTCTCCTCCTCAGACCCAGACTCTCCTCATATCCTCCCTGTCTCCTCTCCTCCTCAGACTCTCCTCATATCCTCCCTGTCTCCTCTCCTCATATCCTCCCTGTCTCCTCTCCTCCTCAGACTCTCTTCATATCCTCCCTGTCTCCTCTCCTCATATCCTCCCTGTCTCCTCTCCTCCTCAGACTCTCCTCATATCCTCCCTGTCTCCTCTCCTCCTCAGACCCAGACTCTCCTCATATCCTCCCTGTCTACTCTCCTCATATCCTCCCTGTCTCCTCTCCTCCTCAGACTCTCCTCATATCCTCCCTGTCTCCTCTCCTCATATCCTCCCTGTCTCCTCTCCTCCTCAGACTCTCCTCATATCCTCCCTGTCTCCTCTCCTCCTCAGACTCTCCTCATATCCTCCCTGTCTCCTCTCCTACTTAGACCCAGACTCTCCTCATATCCTCCCTGTCTCCTCTCCTCCTCAGACTCTCCTCATATCCTCCCTGTCTCCTCTCCTCCTCAGACTCTCCTCATATCCTCCCTGTCTCCTCCTCAGACCCAGACTCTCCTCATATCCTCCCTGTCTCCTCTCCTCCTCAGACCCAGACTCTCCTCATATCCTCCCTGTCTCTTCTCCTCCTCAGACTCTCCTCATATCCTCCCTGTCTCCTCTCCTCCTCAGACCCAGACTCTCCTCATATTCTCCCTGTCTCCTCTCCTCCTCAGACTCTCCTCATATCCTCCCTGTCTCCTCTCCTCCTCAGACCCAGACTCTCCTCATATCCTCCCTGTCTCCTCTCCTCCTCAGACTCTCCTCATATCCTCCCTGTCTCCTCTCCTCCTCAGACCCAGACTCTCCTCATATCCTCCCTGTCTCCTCTCCTCCTCAGACTCTCCTCATATCCTCCCTGTCTCCTCTCCTCCTCAGACTCTCCTCATATCCTCCCTGTCTCCTCTCCTCCTCAGACCCAGATTCTCCTCATATCCTCCCTGTCTCCTCTCCTCCTCAGACTCTCCTCATATCCTCCCTGTCTCCTCTCCTCCTCAGACCCAGACTCTCCTCATATCCTCCCTGTCTCCTCTCCTCCTCAGACTCTCCTCATATCCTCCCTGTCTCCTCTCCTCATATCCTCCCTGTCTCCTCTCCTCCTCAGACTCTCCTCATATCCTCCCTGTCTCCTCTCCTCCTCAGACCCAGACTCTCCTCATATCCTCCCTGTCTACTCTCCTCATATCCTCCCTGTCTCCTCTCCTCCTCAGACTCTCCTCATATCCTCCCTGTCTCCTCTCCTCATATCCTCCCTGTCTCCTCTCCTCCTCAGACTCTCCTCATATCCTCCCTGTCTCCTCCTCAGACCCAGACTCTCCTCATATCCTCCCTGTCTCCTCTCCTCCTCAGACTCTCCTCATATCCTCCATGTCTCCTCTCCTCCTCAGACTCTCCTCATATCCTCCCTGTCTCCTCTCCTCTTCAGACCCAGACTCTCCTCATATCCTCCCTGTCTCCTCTCCTCCTCAGACTCTCCTCATATCCTCCCTGTCTCCTCCTCAGCCCCAGACTCTCCTCATATCCTCCCTGTCTCCTCTCCTCTTCAGACCCAGACTCTCTTCATATCCTCCCTGTCTCCTCTCCTCCTCCTCAGACTCTCCTCATATCCTCCCTGTCTCCTCCTCAGACCCAGACTCTCCTCATATCCTCCCTGTCTCCTCTCCTCCTCAGACTCTCTTCATATCCTCCCTGTCTCCTCTCCTCCTCCTCAGACTCTCCTCATATCCTCCCTGTCTCCTCCTCAGACCCAGACTCTCCTCATATCCTCCCTGTCTCCTCTCCTCCTCAGACCCAGACTCTCCTCATATCCTCCCTGTCTCCTCTCCTCCTCCTCAGACTCTCCTCATATCCTCCCTGTCTCCTCTCCTCCTCAGACTCTCCTCATATCCTCCCTGTCTCCTCTCCTCATATCCTCCCTGTCTCTCCTCCCCAGACTCTCCTCATATCCTCCCTGTCTCCTCTCCTCCTCAGACTCTCCTCATATCCTCCCTGTCTCCTCTCCTCCTCAGACCCAGACTCTCCTCATATCCTCCCTGTCTCCTCTCCTCCTCAGACTCTCCTCATATCCTCCCTGTCTCCTCTCCTCCTTAGACTCTCCTCATATCCTCCCTGTCTCCTCTCCTCCTCAGACTCTCCTCATATCCTCCCTGTCTCCTCTCCTCCTCAGACTCTCCTCATATCCTCCCTGTCTCCTCCTCCTCAGACTCTCCTCATATCCTCCCTGTCTCCTCTCCTCCTCAGACCCAGACTCTCCTCATATCCTCCCTGTCTCCTCTCCTCCTCAGACTCTCCTCATATCCTCCCTGTCTCCTCCTCCTCCCCAGACTCTCCTCATATCCTCCCTGTCTCCTCTCCTCCTCAGACTCTCCTCATATCCTCCCTGTCTCCTCCTCAGACCCAGACTCTCCTCATATCCTCCCTGTCTCCTCTCCTCCTCAGACTCTCCTCATATCCTCCCTGTCTCCTCTCCTCCTCAGACCCAGACTCTCCTCATATCCTCCCTGTCTCCTCTCCTCCTCAGACTCTCCTCATATCCTCCCTGTCTCCTCTCCTCCTCCCCAGACTCTCCTCATATCCTCCCTGTCTCCTCTCCTCCTCAGACCCAGACTCTCCTCATATCCTCCCTGTCTCTTCTCCTCCTCAGACTCTCCTCATATCCTCCCTGTCTCCTCTCCTCCTCAGACCCAGACTCTCCTCATATCCTCCCTGTCTCCTCTCCTCCTCAGACTCTCCTCATATCCTCCCTGTCTCCTCTCCTCCTCAGACCCAGACTCTCCTCATATCCTCCCTGTCTCCTCTCCTCCTCAGACTCTCCTCATATCCTCCCTGTCTCCTCTCCTCCTCAGACCCAGACTCTCCTCATATCCTCCCTGTCTCCTCTCCTCCTCAGACTCTCCTCATATCCTCCCTGTCTCCTCTCCTCCTCAGACTCTCCTCATATCCTGCCTGTCTCCTCTCCTCCTCAGACCCAGATTCTCCTCATATCCTCCCTGTCTCCTCTCCTCTCCTCCTCAGACTCTCCTCATATCCTCCCTGTCTCCTCTCCTCCTCAGACCCAGACTCTCCTCATATCCTCCCTGTCTCCTCTCCTCCTCAGACTCTCCTCATATCCTCCCTGTCTCCTCTCCTCATATCCTCCCTGTCTCCTCTCCTCCTCAGACTCTCTTCATATCCTCCCTGTCTCCTCTCCTCATATCCTCCCTGTCTCCTCTCCTCCTCAGACTCTCCTCATATCCTCCCTGTCTCCTCTCCTCCTCAGACCCAGACTCTCCTCATATCCTCCCTGTCTACTCTCCTCATATCCTCCCTGTCTCCTCTCCTCCTCAGACTCTCCTCATATCCTCCCTGTCTCCTCTCCTCATATCCTCCCTGTCTCCTCTCCTCCTCAGACTCTCCTCATATCCTCCCTGTCTCCTCTCCTCCCTCAGACTCTCCTCATATCCTCCCTGTCTCCTCTCCTACTTAGACCCAGACTCTCCTCATATCCTCCCTGTCTCCTCTCCTCCTCAGACTCTCCTCATATCCTCCCTGTCTCCTCTCCTCCTCAGACTCTCCTCATATCCTCCCTGTCTCCTCCTCAGACCCAGACTCTCCTCATATCCTCCCTGTCTCCTCTCCTCCTCAGACCCAGACTCTCCTCATATCCTCCCTGTCTCTTCTCCTCCTCAGACTCTCCTCATATCCTCCCTGTCTCCTCTCCTCCTCAGACCCAGACTCTCCTCATATTCTCCCTGTCTCCTCTCCTCCTCAGACTCTCCTCATATCCTCCCTGTCTCCTCTCCTCCTCAGACCCAGACTCTCCTCATATCCTCCCTGTCTCCTCTCCTCCTCAGACTCTCCTCATATCCTCCCTGTCTCCTCTCCTCCTCAGACCCAGACTCTCCTCATATCCTCCCTGTCTCCTCTCCTCCTCAGACTCTCCTCATATCCTCCCTGTCTCCTCTCCTCCTCAGACTCTCCTCATATCCTCCCTGTCTCCTCTCCTCCTCAGACCCAGATTCTCCTCATATCCTCCCTGTCTCCTCTCCTCCTCAGACTCTCCTCATATCCTCCCTGTCTCCTCTCCTCCTCAGACCCAGACTCTCCTCATATCCTCCCTGTCTCCTCTCCTCCTCAGACTCTCCTCATATCCTCCCTGTCTCCTCTCCTCATATCCTCCCTGTCTCCTCTCCTCCTCAGACTCTCCTCATATCCTCCCTGTCTCCTCTCCTCCTCAGACCCAGACTCTCCTCATATCCTCCCTGTCTACTCTCCTCATATCCTCCCTGTCTCCTCTCCTCCTCAGACTCTCCTCATATCCTCCCTGTCTCCTCTCCTCATATCCTCCCTGTCTCCTCTCCTCCTCAGACTCTCCTCATATCCTCCCTGTCTCCTCTCCTACTTAGACCCAGACTCTCCTCATATCCTCCCTGTCTCCTCTCCTCCTCCTCAGACTCTCCTCATATCCTCCATGTCTCCTCTCCTCCTCAGACTCTCCTCATATCCTCCCTGTCTCCTCTCCTCCTTAGACCCAGACTCTCCTCATATCCTCCCTGTCTCCTCTCCTCCTCCTCAGACTCTCCTCATATCCTCCCTGTCTCCTCTCCTCATATCCTCCCTGTCTCCTCTCCTCCTCAGACTCTCCTCATATCCTCCCTGTCTCCTCTCCTCTTCAGACCCAGACTCTCCTCATATCCTCCCTGTCTCCTCTTCAGACCCAGACTCTCCTCTCCTCCTCAGACCCAGACTCTCCTCATATCCTCCCTGTCTCCTCTTCAGACCCAGACTCTCCTCTCCTCCTCAGACCCAGACTCTCCTCATATCCTCCCTGTCTCCTCTCCTCATATCCTCCCTGTCTCCTCTCCTCTTCAGACCCAGACTCTCCTCATATCCTCCCTGTCTCCTCTCCTCCTCAGACTCTCCTCATATCCTCCCTGTCTCCTCTCCTCATATCCTCCCTGTCTCCTCTCCTCCTCAGACTCTCCTCATATCCTCCCTGTCTCCTCTCCTCTTCAGACCCAGACTCTCCTCATATCCTCCCTGTCTCCTCTCCTCCTCAGACTCTCCTCATATCCTCCCTGTCTCCTCCTCAGCCCCAGACTCTCCTCATATCCTCCCTGTCTCCTCTCCTCTTCAGACCCAGACTCTCTTCATATCCTCCCTGTCTCCTCTCCTCCTCCTCAGACTCTCCTCATATCCTCCCTGTCTCCTCCTCAGACCCAGACTCTCCTCATATCCTCCCTGTCTCCTCTCCTCCTCAGACTCTCCTCATATCCTCCATGTCTCCTCTCCTCCTCAGACTCTCCTCATATCCTCCCTGTCTCCTCTCCTCTTCAGACCCAGACTCTCCTCATATCCTCCCTGTCTCCTCTCCTCCTCAGACTCTCCTCATATCCTCCCTGTCTCCTCCTCAGCCCCAGACTCTCCTCATATCCTCCCTGTCTCCTCTCCTCTTCAGACCCAGACTCTCTTCATATCCTCCCTGTCTCCTCTCCTCCTCCTCAGACTCTCCTCATATCCTCCCTGTCTCCTCCTCAGACCCAGACTCTCCTCATATCCTCCCTGTCTCCTCTCCTCCTCAGACTCTCTTCATATCCTCCCTGTCTCCTCTCCTCCTCCTCAGACTCTCCTCATATCCTCCCTGTCTCCTCCTCAGACCCAGACTCTCCTCATATCCTCCCTGTCTCCTCTCCTCCTCAGACCCAGACTCTCCTCATATCCTCCCTGTCTCCTCTCCTCCTCCTCAGACTCTCCTCATATCCTCCCTGTCTCCTCTCCTCCTCAGACTCTCCTCATATCCTCCCTGTCTCCTCTCCTCATATCCTCCCTGTCTCCTCCTCCCCAGACTCTCCTCATATCCTCCCTGTCTCCTCTCCTCCTCAGACTCTCCTCATATCCTCCCTGTCTCCTCTCCTCCTCAGACCCAGACTCTCCTCATATCCTCCCTGTCTCCTCTCCTCCTCAGACTCTCCTCATATCCTCCCTGTCTCCTCTCCTCCTTAGACTCTCCTCATATCCTCCCTGTCTCCTCTCCTCCTCAGACTCTCCTCATATCCTCCCTGTCTCCTCTCCTCCTCAGACTCTCCTCATATCCTCCCTGTCTCCTCCTCCTCAGACTCTCCTCATATCCTCCCTGTCTCCTCTCCTCCTCAGACCCAGACTCTCCTCATATCCTCCCTGTCTCCTCTCCTCCTCAGACTCTCCTCATATCCTCCCTGTCTTCTCCTCCTCCCCAGACTCTCCTCATATCCTCCCTGTCTCCTCTCCTCCTCAGACTCTCCTCATATCCTCCCTGTCTCCTCCTCAGACCCAGACTCTCCTCATATCCTCCGTCTCCTCTCCTCCTCAGACTCTCCTCATATCCTCCCTGTCTCCTCTCCTCCTCAGACCCAGACTCTCCTCATATCCTCCCTGTCTCCTCTCCTCCTCAGACTCTCCTCATATCCTCCCTGTCTCCTCTCCTCCTCCCCAGACTCTCCTCATATCCTCCCTGTCTCCTCTCCTCCTCAGACCCAGACTCTCCTCATATCCTCCCTGTCTCTTCTCCTCCTCAGACTCTCCTCATATCCTCCCTGTCTCCTCTCCTCCTCAGACCCAGACTCTCCTCATATCCTCCCTGTCTCCTCTCCTCCTCAGACTCTCCTCATATCCTCCCTGTCTCCTCTCCTCCTCAGACCCAGACTCTCCTCATATCCTCCCTGTCTCCTCTCCTCCTCAGACTCTCCTCATATCCTCCCTGTCTCCTCTCCTCCTCAGACCCAGACTCTCCTCATATCCTCCCTGTCTCCTCTCCTCCTCAGACTCTCCTCATATCCTCCCTGTCTCCTCTCCTCCTCAGACTCTCCTCATATCCTGCCTGTCTCCTCTCCTCCTCAGACCCAGATTCTCCTCATATCCTCCCTGTCTCCTCTCCTCTCCTCCTCAGACTCTCCTCATATCCTCCCTGTCTCCTCTCCTCCTCAGACCCAGACTCTCCTCATATCCTCCCTGTCTCCTCTCCTCCTCAGACTCTCCTCATATCCTCCCTGTCTCCTCTCCTCATATCCTCCCTGTCTCCTCTCCTCCTCAGACTCTCTTCATATCCTCCCTGTCTCCTCTCCTCATATCCTCCCTGTCTCCTCTCCTCCTCAGACTCTCCTCATATCCTCCCTGTCTCCTCTCCTCCTCAGACCCAGACTCTCCTCATATCCTCCCTGTCTACTCTCCTCATATCCTCCCTGTCTCCTCTCCTCCTCAGACTCTCCTCATATCCTCCCTGTCTCCTCTCCTCATATCCTCCCTGTCTCCTCTCCTCCTCAGACTCTCCTCATATCCTCCCTGTCTCCTCTCCTCCTCAGACTCTCCTCATATCCTCCCTGTCTCCTCTCCTACTTAGACCCAGACTCTCCTCATATCCTCCCTGTCTCCTCTCCTCCTCAGACTCTCCTCATATCCTCCCTGTCTCCTCTCCTCCTCAGACTCTCCTCATATCCTCCCTGTCTCCTCCTCAGACCCAGACTCTCCTCATATCCTCCCTGTCTCCTCTCCTCCTCAGACCCAGACTCTCCTCATATCCTCCCTGTCTCTTCTCCTCCTCAGACTCTCCTCATATCCTCCCTGTCTCCTCTCCTCCTCAGACCCAGACTCTCCTCATATTCTCCCTGTCTCCTCTCCTCCTCAGACTCTCCTCATATCCTCCCTGTCTCCTCTCCTCCTCAGACCCAGACTCTCCTCATATCCTCCCTGTCTCCTCTCCTCCTCAGACTCTCCTCATATCCTCCCTGTCTCCTCTCCTCCTCAGACCCAGACTCTCCTCATATCCTCCCTGTCTCCTCTCCTCCTCAGACTCTCCTCATATCCTCCCTGTCTCCTCTCCTCCTCAGACTCTCCTCATATCCTCCCTGTCTCCTCTCCTCCTCAGACCCAGATTCTCCTCATATCCTCCCTGTCTCCTCTCCTCCTCAGACTCTCCTCATATCCTCCCTGTCTCCTCTCCTCCTCAGACCCAGACTCTCCTCATATCCTCCCTGTCTCCTCTCCTCCTCAGACTCTCCTCATATCCTCCCTGTCTCCTCTCCTCATATCCTCCCTGTCTCCTCTCCTCCTCAGACTCTCCTCATATCCTCCCTGTCTCCTCTCCTCCTCAGACCCAGACTCTCCTCATATCCTCCCTGTCTACTCTCCTCATATCCTCCCTGTCTCCTCTCCTCCTCAGACTCTCCTCATATCCTCCCTGTCTACTCTCCTCATATCCTCCCTGTCTCCTCTCCTCTCCTCCTCAGACTCTCCTCATATCCTCCCTGTCTCCTCTCCTCATATCCTCCCTGTCTCCTCTCCTCCTCAGACTCTCCTCATATCCTCCCTGTCTCCTCTCCTACTTAGACCCAGACTCTCCTCATATCCTCCCTGTCTCCTCTCCTCCTCCTCAGACTCTCCTCATATCCTCCATGTCTCCTCTCCTCCTCAGACTCTCCTCATATCCTCCCTGTCTCCTCTCCTCCTTAGACCCAGACTCTCCTCATATCCTCCCTGTCTCCTCTCCTCCTCCTCAGACTCTCCTCATATCCTGCCTGTCTCCTCTCCTCCTCAGATTCTCCTCATATCCTCCCTGTCTCCTCTCCTCCCCAGACTCTCCTCATATCCTCCCTGTCTCCTCTCCTCCTCAGACTCTCCTCATATCCTCCCTGTCTCCTCTCCTCATATCCTCCCTGTCTCCTCTCCTCCCCAGACTCTCCTCATATCCTCCCTGTCTCCTCTCCTCCTCAGACCCAGACTCTCCTCATATCCTCCCTGTCTCCTCTCCTCATATCCTACCTGTCTCCTCTCCTCCCCAGACTCTCCTCATATCCTCCCTGTCTCCTCTCCTCCTTAGACTCTCCTCATATCCTCCCTGTCTCCTCTCCTCCTCAGACCCAGACTCTCCTCATATCCTCCCTGTCTCCTCTCCTCATATCCTCCCTGTCTCCTCCTCAGACCCAGACTCTCCTCATATCCTCCCTGTCTCCTCTCCTCCTCAGACTCTCCTCATATCCTCCCTGTCTCCTCTCCTCCTCAGACCCAGACTCTCCTCATATCCTCCCTGTCTCCTCTCCTCCTCAGACTCTCCTCATATCCTCCCTGTCTCCTCTCCTCCTCAGCCCCAGACTCTCCTCATATCCTCCCTGTCTCCTCTCCTCCTCAGACTCTCCTCATATCCTCCCTGTCTCCTCTCCTCCTCAGACCCAGTTGGCTCTATGTCACTACTCTACCTCCATGGACGAGGAGAACTTCCCCGGGGCTGATGACTTCCGGCCAGACCGCTGGATCAGGAAGGACGCTACGGACCGGGTGGATAACTTCGGCTCCATCCCGTTCGGCTACGGCATCAGGAGCTGCATCGGCAGGAGGATAGCTGAACTGGAGATGCACCTGGCTCTTACACAGGTGGGGGAACCTCACACACACACACACACACACACACACACACACACACACACACACACACACACACACTTCTCCTCCAGCTGGTTAATACCGGTTGTGTTTGTCTCTTCTTCTCCTCCAGCTAATCCAGAGGTTCCAGATTGGGCTGTGTCCCGTCACAGAAGAAATCAAAGCCAAAACCCACGGCCTCCTCTGTCCTGCTGCGCCCATCAACCTGCAGTTTGCCGACAGACAACCCTAGACCTAAACCCACGGCCGTCCTCTGTCCTACTGCGCCCATCAACCTGCAATTTGCCGACAGACAACCCGAGACCTAAACCCACGGCCGTCCTCTGTCCTACTGTGCCCATCAACCTGTAGTTTGCCGACAGACAACCCGAGACCTAAACCCACGGCCGTCCTCTGTCCTACTGCGCCCATCAACCTGCAATTTGCCGACAGACAACCCGAGACCTAAACCCACGGCCGTCTTCTGTCCTACTGCGCCCATCAACCTGCAGTTTGCTGACAGACAACCCTAGACCTAAACCCACGGCCGTCCTCTGTCCTACTGCGCCCATCAACCTGCAGTTTGCCAACAGACAACCCCAGACCTAAACCCACGGCCTCCTCTGTCCTGCTGCAGTGTGCCGACAGACAACCCTAGACCTAAACCCACGGCCGTCCTCTGTCCTACTGCGCCCATCAACCTGCAGTTTGCCGACAGACAACACCAGACCTAAACCCACGGCCTCCTCTGTCCTGCTGCAGTGTGCCGACAGACAACCCTAGACCTAAACCCACGGCCGTCCTCTGTCCTACTGCGCCCATCAACCTGCAGTTTGCCGACAGACAACCCCAGACCTAAACCCACGGCCTCCTCTGTCCTGCTGCAGTGTGCCGACAGACAACCCTAGACCTAAACCCACGGCCGTCCTCTGTCCTACTGCGCCCATCAACCTGCAGTTTGCCGACAGACAACCCCAGACCTAAACCCACGGCCTCCTCTGTCCTGCTGCAGTGTGCCGACAGACAACCCCAGACCTAAACCCACGGCCTCCTCTGTCCTGCTGCAGTGTGCCGACAGACAACCCCAGACCTAAACCCACGGCCTCCTCTGTCCTGCTGCAGTGTGCCGACAGACAACCCCAGACCTAAACCCACGGCCTCCTCTGTCCTGCTGCAGTGTGCCGACAGACAACCCCAGACCTAAACCCACGGCCTCCTCTGTCCTGCTGCAGTGTGCCGACAGACAACCCCAGACCTAAACCCACGGCCTCCTCTGTCCTGCTGCAGTGTGCCGACAGACAACCCCAGACCTAAACCCACGGCCTCCTCTGTCCTGCTGCAGTGTGCCGACAGACAACCCCAGACCTAAACCCACGGCCTCCTCTGTCCTGCTGCAGTGTGCCGACAGACAACCCCAGACCTAAACCCACGGCCTCCTCTGTCCTGCTGCAGTGTGCCGACAGACAACCCCAGACCTAAACCCACGGCCTCCTCTGTCCTGCTGCAGTGTGCCGACAGACAACCCCGGACCTAAACCCACGGCCTCCTCTGTCCTGCTGCAGTGTGCCGACAGACAACCCCGGACCTAAACCCACGGCCTCCTCTGTCCTGCTGCAGTGTGCCGACAGACAACCCTAGACCTAAACCCACGGCCTCCTCTGTCCTGCTGCAGTGTGCCGACAGACAACCCTAGACCTAAACCCACGGCCTCCTCTGTCCTGCTGCAGTGTGCCGACAGACAACCCCAGACCTAAACCCACGGCCTCCTCTGTCCTGCTGCAGTGTGCCGACAGACAACCCCAGACCTAAACCCACGGCCTCCTCTGTCCTGCTGCAGTGTGCCGACAGACAACCCCAGACCTAAACCCACGGCCTCCTCTGTCCTGCTGCAGTGTGCCGACAGACAACCCTGGGCAGATACAGTGTTTCCCTCCTTTCCTCTCCTTACCTCTCCAGTCAGGAGGTAAACGGGGGAATCACAGACAGACTGTCGTAAGGCGGGTTTATACCGTCCTGTACCCAGATGCTATTGTTCTGTGTCAACAGCCTCTAAGATACAGGATGTACACAGACCCTATGTGTCAGCTCTTTATATATATATATATAAATACTTGTTTCATTTACAACTTTTCTATGTCCTGTTATCAACTGACTTCAGCACAGTGTCTGGCTGTGGATTGGCTGCAGTGTCTGGCTGTGGATTGGCTGCAGTGTCTGGCTGTGGATTGGCTGCAGTGTTTGAATGGAATGTTGGCAGATTATTTTTTTTATTTTTTTATACCAAAAAATCTAGGAATTGTTCCTCTAAAACTAGCTAGCTAACAACCTGTGCAGTTTATATCTACAGAATGCATTGCTTTACAGACTGTTTAATTTGTTATTTGATTAAAGTGTTCCTTTTACGACGATGGATGATTTAAAAAGTTGTCATGACGATTTAAAGTTGGTTTATAGTCAACAGTGTTGTCAGATATGTGCTGGTCATTTTTGAAATGGCTAACGAGCTAGCAACTAACCAAAACCATCGTTTATAATGTTGCTTTTAGTTGCCTGGCTCGTCAGATTGACGTTATCCTAAATACATTTATTTTTTATTTTTATGGATTTGTTTATTTGGTGTTTAAAATAGACTAGCTATGCAATTTCAAACAGAGACTGGAATAACCTGTTTGTTTAGGTTACAAATGAGCACACAGAAACTAACCCAGTGCACTTCTTCAAATCTCTTACAATCCTTATACGCTCAAAAGTTTTTTTTTTTTTTTAATTTTGTCTGACTGACCTTGAATTGTTCAAACTGTTTTTGGGGGGTTTCTTCCTGGACTTGTTTCCTGGTGACGTGAGAGACCGTGCCTGTTGTTTTATACTGTATGTAGGAAGCACCGCAGAGAGACCGTAGTTCAGAAGAAAGGCTTGTCGAAGGGCAGAGAAATACATCAACCTTAGGTTCCTTCTGTTTGATGAGGAAGAAGGTTTTTAATAGAGATTCCAGATCTGGAAACCTCATGGAAAAGGGATTCAGAAAGAGTCTTGTTGTCTTGTGTGTCGCTCTGAGCAGTGAAATGAGTCTGCCGGCAAAAGGTGCCAGGGTCTAACCGCGTCTCCCTGTTTTAACTTCGTAGGGAAGAGAATTGGATGTTCATCTTTGATTAGTAGACTAATGGCCCGACCAGTTTCTATAAATTCCACGTTAACTAATTGAGATGGTGGTTCCATGTCCACGAATAAAGTCACTTCCTGTTGAGTTCCGTATTCTGTCTTGTGTCCCAAGTTTGACCTTTTCATCTGGGCCCCTCTCTCCGCACCCTCTAAACCTCTGTTAACACATGTTACTTTTCATCTGAGCCCCTCTCTCCACACCCTCTAAACCTCTGTTAACACATGTAACTTTTCATCTGGGCCCCTCTCTCCGCACCCTCTAAACCTCTGTTAACACATGTAACTTTTCATCTGAGCCCCTCTCTCCACACCCTCTAAACCTCTGTTAACACATGTTACTTTTCATCTGGGCCCCTCTCTCCGCACTCTCTAAACCTCTGTTAACACAGGTTACTTTTCATCTGGGCACCTCTCTCCGCACCCTCTAAACCACTATTTACACATGTTACTTTTCATCTGGGCCCCTCTCTCCGCACCCTCTAAACCACTATTTACACATGTTACTTTTCATCTGGGCCCCTCTCTCCACACCCTCTAAACCACTTGTTACTGGAATTGTTGTAATTTCAACTAAGCCACACCCTCCTCGCTCATGCTGGAATAAAGAGATCTGCTGGACACCGAAACATTGATTATTTAGAAGGGACCCTCCCCCCTTATAATACACTGGGAGATAAACATGGCATTATGATACACTGGGAGATAAACATGGCATTATGATACACTGGGAGATAAACATGGCAGAATACACCGGGAGATAAACATGGCATTATGATACACTGGGAGATAAACATGGCATTATGATACACTGGGAGATAAACATGGCATTATAATACACTGGGAGATAAACATGGTAACCATGGCATTATAATATACTGGGAGATAAACATGTCATTATAATACACTGGGAGATAAACATGTCATTATAATACACTGGGAGATAAACATGTCATTATAATACACTGGGAGATAAACATGTCATTATAATACACTGGGAGATAACCATGGCATTATAATAAACTGGGAGATAAACATGGCAGAATACACTGGGAGATAAACATGGCAGAATACACTGGGAGATAAACATGGCATTATAATACACTGGGAGATAAACATGTCATTATAATACACTGGGAGATAAACATGGCATTATAATAGACTGGGAGATAAACATGGCAGAATACACTGGGAGATAAACATGGCATTATAATACACTGGGAGATAAACATGGCATTATAATACACTGGGAGATAAACATGGCATTATAATACACTGGGAGATAAACATGGTATTATGATACACTGGGAGATAAACATGGCATTATAATATACTGGGAGATAAACATGGCATTATAATACACTGGGAGATAAACATGGCATTATGATACACTGGGAGATAACCTTGTCATTATGATACACTTGGAGATAAACATGGCATTATAATACACTGGGAGATAAACATGGCATTATAATACACTGGGAGATAAACATGGCATTATGATACACTGGGAGATAAACATGGCATTATAATACACTGGGAGATAAACATGGCATTATGATACACTGGGAGATAAACATGGCATTATGATACACTGGGAGATAAACATGGCATTATGATACACTGGGAGATAAACATGGCATTATGATACACTGGGAGATAAACATGGCATTATGATACACTGGGAGATAACCCTGGTATTATAATACACTGGGAGATAAACATGGCATTATAATACACTGGGTGATAAACATGGTAAACATGTCATTATAATACACTGGGAGATAAACATGGCATTATAATACACTGGGAGATAAACATGGCATTATAAAACACTGGGAGATAAACATGTCATTATAATACACTGGGAGATAAACATGGCAGAATACACTGGGAGATAAACATGGCATTATGATACACTGGGAGATAACCCTGGTATTATAATACACTGGGAGATAAACATGGCATTATAATACACTGGGAGATAAACATGGCATTATGATACACTGGGAGATAAACATGGCAGAATACACTGGGAGATAAACATGTCATTATAATACACTGGGAGATAAACATGGCAGAATACACTGGGAGATAAACATGTCATTATAATACACTGGGAGATAAACATGGCATTATGATACACTGGGAGATAACCTTGTCATTATGATACACTTGGAGATAAACATGGCATTATAATACACTGGGAGATAAACATGGCATTATAATACACTGGGAGATAAACATGGCATTATGATACACTGGGAGATAAACATGGCATTATAATACACTGGGAGATAAACATGGCATTATGATACACTGGGAGATAAACATGGCATTATGATACACTGGGAGATAAACATGGCATTATGATACACTGGGAGATAAACATGGCATTATGATACACTGGGAGATAAACATGGCATTATGATACACTGGGAGATAACCCTGGTATTATAATACACTGGGAGATAAACATGGCATTATAATACACTGGGTGATAAACATGGTAAACATGTCATTATAATACACTGGGAGATAAACATGGCATTATAATACACTGGGAGATAAACATGGCATTATAAAACACTGGGAGATAAACATGTCATTATAATACACTGGGAGATAAACATGGCAGAATACACTGGGAGATAAACATGGCATTATGATACACTGGGAGATAACCCTGGTATTATAATACACTGGGAGATAAACATGGCATTATAATACACTGGGAGATAAACATGGCATTATGATACACTGGGAGATAAACATGGCAGAATACACTGGGAGATAAACATGTCATTATAATACACTGGGAGATAAACATGGCATTATAATACACTGGGAGATAAACATGGCATTATAATACACTGGGAGATAACCATGGCATTATAATACACTGGGAGATAAACATGGCATTATAATACACTGGGAGATAAACATGGCATTATAATACACTGGGAGATAAACATGGCAGAATACACTGGGAGATAAACATGTCATTATAATACACTGGGAGATAAACATGCCATTATAATACACTGGGAGATAAACATGTCATTATAACATACTGGGAGATAAACATATCAGAATACACTGGGAGATAAACATGTCATTAAAATACACTGGGAGATAAACATGTCATTATAATACACTGGGAGATAAACATGGCAGAATACACTGGGAGATAAACATGTCATTATAATACACTGGGAGATAAACATGGCATTATGATACACTGGGAGATAAACATGTCATTATAATACACTGGGAGATAAACATGGCATTATAATATACTGGGAGATAAACATAGCATTATAATATACTGGGAGATAAACATATCAGAATACACTGGGAGATAAACGTGTCATTATAATACACTGGGAGATAAACATGGCATTATAATACACTGGGAGATAAACATGTCATTATAATACACTGGGAGATAAACATGGCATTATAATATACTGGGAGATAAACATATCATTAAAATACACTGGGAGATAAACATGGCATTATAATATACTGGGAGATAAACATATCAGAATACACTGGGAGATAAACATGGCATTATAATACACTGGGAGATAAACATGTCATTATAATACACTGGGAGATAAACATGGCATTATAATACACTGGGAGATAACCATGGCATTATAATACACTGGGAGATAAACATGTCATTATAATACACTGGGAGATAACCATGGCATTATAATACACTGGGAGATAAACATGGCATTATAATACACTGGGAGATAACCATGGCATTATAATACACTGGGAGATAAACATGTCATTATAATACACTGGGAGATAACCATGGCATTATAATACACTGGGAGATAAACATGGCATTATAATACACTGGGAGATAAACATGGCATTATAATATACTGGGAGATAACCATGGCATTATAATACACTGGGAGATAAACATGGCAGAATATACTGGGAGATAAACATGGCAGAATACACTGGGAGATAAACATATCATTATAATACACTGGGAGATAAACATGGCAGAATACACTGGGAGATAAACATATCATTATAATACACTGGGAGATAACCATGGCAGAATACACTGGGAGATAAACATATCATTATAATACACTGGGAGATAAACATATCATTATAATACACTGGGAGATAACCATGGCATTATAATACACTGGGAGATAACCATGGCATTATAATACACTGGGAGATTATCCTCACAATGTGAGGTATTGAAAACAGGGGTGCCAATAATTTTGGCACATATCTTTTTGAGAACCAAAAGTATTACTTGTTGAACATAATATATTCCTCTGAGCAATTGTATTAGTATAAAATAATATAATTTACGAATGTTAGCCTATAATATAGCTCAGTATATTCCAGGCTTTGTGGAATTTCAGCTCAGACGACATCAATTCGCTCCAACGTCAATACTTCAAAAACCAATTTACATTTTGAAAACGCTTATTCTGTACTTATGTTTGTCCCCTTGTCGTTGCCTTTCTTTATTTGATGAAATCTATACTTTTTCAAATAAACGTTAATCAAAAACAACCACCGACGATTCGCTCATTAATGTTGATCTAAAATGGAAACGCACGAGAAAATGCCGATGTGCCAATTGAATCTCAACAAGGAAACAAGTCCGTGGCTGTATTTAATGAACGTTATTATTTTTTAAAGTACGGATTTCATCTAACAAAGGATATGTTTTTTTTTAAACTATAATTTGTTTGGGAGCATGAAAGCTGTAGTTTATGGTTGACACCGCTGCTTGTTTGCCATTAGCCAAATCGGCGTTCTCAACAAGTTCAAAGCACTTGAAACCACACAAATCGTTGACCCAGTTTGCAAGCAATATTCCCACTTGTTATGAACACAGCATAATGTCACTATCAGGAGGAAACACCCACTTGGCAATAAAACTCAATACTTATTAAAATTCAAGACCCATTCCCAAATCATGAACAGACAGATCGAGTCAGCTGGAAGCTATTTACAGTCTGTAAAGAGCTCTGTGTTTGGCTGGCTATATCCCCATGCAGCTGTGGGTGTGGTGTGACGATGGAACTAGGTATCTGCTGCCACCTAGCGGTTGTCTTTCTACCCAGGCGATTTGGCTCAGTGTGAGCGCAGCGCTTTTATTCTCGGTTGTCTCGAACGCCCCCATTAAAGTGCTGCACTTCCTGCTTCTCTCCGAACCAGGAAATAAACAAGTCGGTGGTCTGGTTTAATTCACAGGCGGTGTCCTTTTAAAATAGCATTGGATTATAGCTATTTGGCTAAATTATCGCCTGTCACCATGGCCGGCTTCTTCAAGAAAAAGACAGTAGATGGTAAGTGTACACAGACTCGGCGTTTCAGCTAGCTGACATTAGCAAAGTTAGCCTCAGTCTCTTATTATAAGAAAGTGTAACGTTAAGTATTACACATCTGTCTAACAGGTAGGCTCAGAACTCCTGAACATTCCTATTACAAGTCAGGATGTTGAATAAACTTAATGTTTTTCTATTTAAAAAAAAGCGAACTAGTTTTTGTCCTTAAATAGAAGGTAATCTGAAGGGGGGGGAAGTGTTATCTGCCTGCCTTTCAGTACGCTGGTCTGTATAGAGAACCACAGAGTCATAACGACAATAACGTAGCAGTACGCTGGTCTGTATAGAGAACCACAGAGTCATAACGACAATAACGTAGCAGTACGCTGGTCTGTATAGAGAACCACAGAGTCATAACGACAATAACGTAGCAGTACGCTGGTCTGTATAGAGAACCACAGAGTCATAACGACAGTAACGTAGCAGTACGCTGGTCTGTATAGAGAACCACAGAGTCATAACGACAATAACGTAGCAGTACGCTGGTCTGTATAGAGAACCACAGAGTCATAACAACAATAACGTAGCAGTACGCTGGTCTGTATAGAGAACCACAGAGTCATAACGACAGTAACGTAGCAGTACGCTGGTCTGTATAGAGAACCACAGAGTCATAACGACAATAACGTAGCAGTACGCTGGTCTGTATAGAGAACCACAGAGTCATAACGACAATAACGTAGCAGTACGCTGGTCTGTATAGAGAACCACAGAGTCATAACGACAATAACGTAGCAGTACGCTGGTCTGTATAGAGAATTCAAAGGGCTTCAGTGACATGGGAAACGTATGTTTTGGCCAAAAACAAGTGAAATAAACAATAACAATTGTTTCTCTCTTCTCCTCTGTTTGCCAAGAACTAGTACTGATCTTGTAGTTCTTTCCTACCGCTACCAAGGCCTAGTACTGATCTTGAAGTTCTCTCTCCCACCGCTGTGTCTAGATGTGATAAAGGAGCAGACCAAAGAGCTGAGAGGAACCCAGAGACAGATCACCAGAGACAGATCTTCCCTGGAGAAACAGGAAAAACAACTGGTGGGGGTGTAGTAGTAGTCTGTTCTGTAGTAGTGAATACAGAGGGTATCTGAGTCATGGATAATGTACAGTGTATTCAGACTGCCTCAATCCACACACACACACACACACACACACACACACACACACACACACACACACACACACACACAATGACAAAGCAAAAAAAGATTGACATTTTTACCTATTTTATAAAAATAACTGAAATATCACATTTTACATCAGTATTCAGACCCTTTACTCAGTACCCTTTCCCTCGACACTGACAAGTTTCCCAGTCCCTGCTGTAGAAAAACAATCCCACCTCATGATGCTGCCACCACCATGCTTCACTGTAGGGATGGTATTGGCCAGGTGATGAGTGGTGCCTGGTTTCCTCCAGACTTGATGCTGCCACCACCATGCTTCACTGTAGGGATGTTATTGGCCAGGTGATGAGTGGTGCCTGGTTTCCTCCAGATGTGATGCTGCCACCACCATGCTTCACTGTAGGGATGTTATTGGCCAGGTGATGAGTGGTGCCTGGTTTCCTCCAGACGTGACGCTTGGCTTTCAGGCCAAAGAGTTCAATATTGGTCATTTAGGCAAACTCCAAGCAGGCTGACATGTCTTTTACTGAGGAGGGGCTTCTATCTGGCCACTCCACCATAAAGGCCTGATTGGTGGAGTGCTGCAGAGATGGTTGTCCTTCTGGAAGGTTCTCCCATCCCCACAGAGGACCTCGGGAGCTCTGTCAGAGTGGCCAGAGTTCTTGGTCACCTCCCTGACCAAGGCCCTTCTCCCCTGATTGCTCAGTTTGTCCGGGCTCTAGGAAGCTCTAGGAAGAGTCTTGGTGGTTCCAAACTTCTTCCAATGATGGAGGCCACTGTGTTCTTGGGGACCTTCAATACTGCAGAAATGTTTTGGTCCCTTCCCCAGATCTGTGCCTCGACACAATCCTGTCTCAGAGCTTTTCGGACAATTCCTTTGACCTCATGGCTTGGTTTTTGTTCTGTCAACTGTAGGACCTTATATAGACAGGTGTGTACCTTTCCAAATCATGTACAATCAATTGAATTTACCACACGTGGACTCCAATCAAGTTGTAGAAACACCTCAAGGATGATCAATGGAAACAGGACGCACCTGAGCTCAATTTCGAGTCTCATAGCAAAGGGTCTGAATACTTATGTAAATAAGTATAGTATAAGTATAAATATTTTTTTTTTTGTAATACATTTGTAAAAAAATATCTAAACCTGTTTTCGCTTTGTCATTATGGGATATTGTGTGTAGATTGATGAAAAAAACATAAGTTTATTTAAGAACAAGGCTGTAATGTAAGAAAATGTGTAAAAAAGTCAAGGGGTCTGAGTTCTTTCCGGATGCTCTGTGGGTCCATGTGGAAAACCTCGTCTGTTTGTGACATCATTACATTCATGCCAAACATAACAATGGAGTGACAAGAAGTTGGCATGATGGCGAAAACAGGCTGTCACCCAGGCTAGTCAGCCCCTGTCTAGTGGTTAGAGTGGAGGGGCGGCAGGGTAGCCTAGTGGTTAGAGTGTAGAGGAGGCAGGTAGCCTAGTGGTTAGAGTGTAGAGGAGGCAGGTAGCCTAGTGGTTAGAGTGTAGAGGAGGCAGGTAGCCTAGTGGTTAGAGTGTAGAGGAGGCAGGTAGCCGAGTGGTTAGAGTGTAGAGGAGGCAGGTAGCCGAGTGGTTAGAGTGTAGAGGAGGCAGGTAGCCGAGTGGTTAGAGTGTAGAGGAGGCAGGTAGCATAGTGGTTAGAGTGTAGAGGAGGCAGGTAGCCTAGTGGTTAGAGTGTAGAGGAGGCAGGTAGCCTAGTGGTTAGAGTGTAGAGGAGGCAGGTAGCCTAGTGGTTAGAGTGTAGAGGAGGCAGGTAGCCTAGTGGTTAGAGTGTAGAGGCGGCAGGTAGCCTAGTGGTTAGAGTGTAGAGGAGGCAGGTAGCCTAGTGGTTAGAGGGGGGTGTTGTTCTACCCCTGAACAAGGCAGTCAACCCACTGTTCCTAGACCAGTTAACCCACTAGACCAGTTAACCCACTAGACCAGTTAACCCACTGTTCCTAGACCAGTTAACCCACTGTTCGTAGACCAGTCAACCCACTGTTCGTAGACCAGTCAACCCACTGTTCCTTGACCAGTTAACCCACTAGACCAGTTAACCCACTGTTCCTAGACCAGTTAACCCACTGTTCCTAGACCAGTTAACCCATTAGACCAGTTAACCCACTGTTCCTAGACCAGTTAACCCACTGTTCGTAGACCAGTTAACCCACTGTTCCTAGACCGGTCAACCCACTGTTCGTAGACCAGTTAACCCACTGTTCCTAGACCAGTTAACCCACTAGACCAGTTAACCCACTGTTCCTAGACCAGTTAACCCAGTGTTCCTAGACCAGTCAACCCACTGTTCCTAGACCAGTTAACCCACTGTTCCTAGACCAGTTAACCCACTGTTCCTAGACCAGTTAACCCACTGTTCCTAGACCAGTTAACCCACTGTTCCTAGACCAGTCAACCCACTGTTCCTAGACCAGTTAACCCACTGTTCCTAGACCAGTTAACCCACTAGACCAGTCAACCCACTGTTCCTAGACCAGTCAACCCACTGTTCCTAGACCAGTCAACCCACTGTTCCTAGACCAGTTAACCCACTGTTCCTAGGGCCGTCGTTGAAAATAAGAATGTGTTCTTAACTGACTTGCCTGGTTAAATAAAGGTTAAACAAATAAAAATGCTTCACCGTAGGGATGGTGCCAGGTTCCCAGTGCATTTCTTAAAACCTGTTTTTGTTGTGTCATTATGGACTGTTGTGATGTCATTATGGACTGTTGTGATGTCATTATGGACTATTGTGATGTCATTATGGGCTATTGTGATGTCATTATGGACTATTGTGATGTCATTATGGACTATTGTGATGTCATTATGGGCTATTGTGTGTGGATTGATGGGGGGGGGGCGATTTTAAATAATTTTAGAATGCTGTAACAAAATGAGGGAAAAGTCTCTAAAGGGGTCTGAATACTTTCCGAATGCACGTTGTCTCCCAGGAGATGGAGATTAAGAAGATGGCGAAGACGGGGAACAAGGAGGCGTGTACCATCCTGGCCAAACAGCTGCTTCAGCTGAGGAGACAGAAGAACAGAAGCTACGCCGTTGGTTCAAAGGTCACCTCCATGTCCTCTCAGACCAAACTCATGAACTCCCAGATGAAGATGGCAGGGGCCATGGCAACCACTACCAAAGTACGTGTGGATCAGTGGGCTCTTCCCACGGGGGGGGTGATGTACATAGTGTGGATCAGTGGGCTGCTTCTTCTTCCCACAGGGGGGGTGATGTACCTAGTGTGGATCAGTGGGCTGCTTCCTCTTCCCACGGGGGGGGGTGATGTACCTAGTGTGGGTCAGTGGGCTGCTTCCTCTTCCCACAGGGGGGGGGTGATGTACCTAGTGTGGATCAGTGGGCTTCTTCCCACGGGGGGGTGATGTACCTAGTGTGGGTCAGTGGGCTGCTTCCTCTTCCCACAGGGGGGTGATGTACCTAGTGTGGGTCAGTGGGCTGCCTCCTCTTCCCACAGGGGGGTGATGTACCTAGTGTGGATCAGTGGGCTGCTTCCCACAAGGGGGTGTGATGTACCTAGTGTGGATCAGTGGGCTTCTTCCCACGGGGGGGGGTGATGTACCTAGTGTGGGTCAGTGGGCTGCTTCCTCTTCCCACAGGGGGGGTGATGTACCTAGTGTGGATCAGTGGGCTTCTTCCCACGGGGGGTGATGTACCTAGTGTGGGTCAGTGGGCTGCTTCCTCTTCCCACAGGGGGGGGGGTGATGTACCTAGTGTGGGTCAGTGGGCTGCCTCCTCTTCCCACAGGGGGGGTGATGTACCTAGTGTGGATCAGTGGGCTGCTTCCCACAAGGGGGTGTGATGTACCTAGTGTGGATCAGTGGGCTGCTTCCCACAAGGGGGGGTGTGATGTACCTAGTGTGGATCAGTGGGCTGCTTCCCACAATGGGTCGTGTGATGTACCTAGTGTGGATCAGTGGGCTGCTTCCCACAAGGGGGGGTGTGATGTACCTAGTGTGGATCAGTGGGCTGCTTCCCACAAGGGGGGGTGTGATGTACCTAGTGTGGATCAGTGGGCTGCTTCCCACAGGGGGGGGGGTGATGTACCTAGTGTGGGTCAGTGGGCTGCTTCTCACAGGGGGGTGTGAGGTACCTAGTGTGGGTCAGTGGGCTGCTTCCCACAGGGGGGGGTGTGATGTACCTAGTGTGGGTCAGTGGGCTGCTTCCCACAGGGGGGTGATGTACCTAGTGTGGGTCAGTGGGCTGCTTCCCACAGGGGGGTGATGTACCTAGTGTGGGTCAGTGGGCTGCTTCCTCTTCCCACAGGGGGGTGTGAGGTACCTAGTGTGGATCAGTGGGCTGCTTCCCACAGGGGGGGTGTGATGTACCTAGTGTGGGTCAGTGGGCTGCTTCCCACAGGGGGGGGTGTGATGTACCTAGTGTGGGTCAGTGGGCTGCTTCCCACAGGGGGGGGTGTGATGTACCTAGTGTGGGTCAGTGGGCTGCTTCCCACAGGGGGGGGGGGTGATGTACCTAGTGTGGGTCAGTGGGCTGCTTCCTCTTCCCACAGGGGGGTGTGAGGTACCTAGTGTGGATCAGTGGGCTGCTTCCCACAGGGGGGTGTGAGGTACCTAGTGTAGACACCTATGTCTCTGCCATCTGTCTGTGTCTCTGTGTCTGTCTGTGTCTCTGTCTGTGTCTGTCTGTGTCTCTGTCTGTCTGTCTGTGTCTCTGTCTGTCTGTCTGTCTGTCTGTCTGTCTGTCTGTCTGTCTGTCTGTGTCTCTGTCTGTGTCTGTCTGTGTCTCTGTCTGTCTGTCTGTGTCTCTGTCTGTGTCCGTCTGTCTGTCTCTGTCTGTGTCTCTGTCTGTCTCTGTGTGTGCTGTATTGTAATGGGGGTTGCCTGCCTCTTGCAAAGTGTAACCAGCCCATGTGACTCTCTCTCTTCTCCCGTCTCAGACCATGCAGGCTGTCAATAAGAAGATGGACCCTCAGAAGATGCAACAGACCATGCAGAACTTCCAGAAGGAGAACATGAAGATGGAGATGTCAGAGGAGCTGAGTAAGACTGGATCTATATTACACATTCTATGTTGTTGTCCTCATGATGATAAGGCTGGATCTATTTTACACATTCTATGTTGTCCTCATGATGATAAGGCTGGATCTATTTTACACATTCTATGTTGTTGTCCTCATGATGATAAGGCTGGATCTATTTTACACATTCTATGTTGTTGTCCTCATGATGATAAGGCTGGATCTATATTACACATTCTATGTTGTTGTCCTCATGATGATAAGGCTGGATCTATATTACACATTCTATGTTGTTGTCCTCATGATGATAAGGCTGGATCTATTTTACACATTCTATGTTGTTGTCCTCCATGATGATAAGGCTGGATCTATATTACACATTCTATGTTGTCCTCATGATGATAAGGCTGGATCTATTTTACACATTCTATGTTGTTGTCCTCATGATGATAAGGCTGGATCTATTTTACACATTCTATGTTGTTGTCCTCATGATGATAAGGCTGGATCTATATTACACATTCTATGTTGTTGTCCTCATGATGATAAGGCTGGATCTATTTTACACATTCTATGTTGTCCTCCATGATGGTAAGACTGGATCTATTTTACACATTCTATGTTGTTGTCCTCATGATGATAAGGCTGGATCTATATTACACATTCTATGTTGTTGTCCTCATGATGATAAGGCTGGATCTATTTTACACATTCTATGTTGTTGTCCTCCATGATGATAAGGCTGGATCTATATTACACATTCTATGTTGTCCTCATGATGATAAGGCTGGATCTATTTTACACATTCTATGTTGTTGTCCTCATGATGATAAGGCTGGATCTATTTTACACATTCTATGTTGTTGTCCTCATGATGATAAGGCTGGATCTATATTACACATTCTATGTTGTTGTCCTCATGATGATAAGGCTGGATCTATATTACACATTCTATGTTGTTGTCCTCATGATGATAAGGCTGGATCTATATTACACATTCTATGTTGTTGTCCTCATGATGATAAGGCTGGATCTATTTTACACATTCTATGTTGTCCTCCATGATGATAAGGCTGGATCTATATTACACATTCTATGTTGTCCTCATGATGATAAGGCTGGATCTATTTTACACATTCTATGTTGTTGTCCTCATGATGATAAGGCTGGATCTATTTTACACATTCTATGTTGTTGTCCTCATGATAAGGCTGGATCTATATTACACATTCTATGTTGTTGTCCTCATGATGATAAGGCTGGATCTATTTTACACATTCTATGTTGTCCTCCATGATGGTAAGACTGGATCTATTTTACACATTCTATGTTGTTGTCCTCATGATGATAAGGCTGGATCTATATTACACATTCTATGTTGTTGTCCTCATGATGATAAGGCTGGATCTATATTACACATTCTATGTTGTTGTCCTCCATGATGATAAGGCTGGATCTATATTACACATTCTATGTTGTTGTCCTCATGATGATAAGGCTGGATCTATTTTACACATTCTATGTTGTTGTCCTCCATGATGATAAGGCTGGATCTATATTACACATTCTATGTTGTCCTCCATGATGGTAAGACTGGATCTATTTTACACATTCTATATTGTCCTCATGATGATAAGGCTGGATCTATATTACACATTCTATGTTGTTGTCCTCATGATGATAAGGCTGGATCTATATTACACATTCTATGTTGTCCTCCATGATGATAAGGCTGGATCTATTTTACACATTCTATGTTGTCCTCATGATGATAAGGCTGGATCTATATTACACATTCTATGTTTGACCGGGTGTGTGTGTGTGTGTTATGACAAGGGATGTTTTAATAGGAGTCATTTCTCAGTCCCCTTCTCTCAGTTAAAACCCTTGAATGAGTAGGTGTTCTAAAACGTTTGACCGGGTGTGTGTGTGTGTGCGTGCGTTTGTTTTAATAGGAGTCATCTCTCTGTCCCCTTCTCTCAGTTAACGACACGCTGGACGAGATCTTTGACGAGTCCGGAGACGAGGAGGAGTCTGATAGCATTGTTAACCAGGTTCTGGACGAGATCGGCATTGAGATATCAGGAAAGGTGAGATATTGGTGTTTTTATTGTCAAATAAAATGTGTTCTCGATGATGTACCTGATTTTTAATAAAGCCAGAATAAATCTAGAGACTAAACCCTGAAAGAGATCCTTGGGGCTGGTTTCCCAGATGTAGATCTGAAATAGAACCAGGGTTCGTCAGTGTCCGGGAAACTGGACCTGTATCTAGCATTATAAACTGTCTGGCTGACAAGGGTCCTACTGGGTTAAAGTCCTACTGGGTTAAGGTCCAACTGGGTTAGGGTCCAACTGGGTTAGGGTCCAACTGGGTTAGGGTCCCACTGGGTTAGGGTCCCACTGGGTTAGGGTCCCACTGGGTTAGGGTCCCACTGGGTTAGGGTCCAACTGGGTTAGGGTCCCACTGGGTTAGGGTCCCACTGGGTTAAGGTCCAACTGGGTTAGGGTCCAACTGGGTTAGGGTCTTACTGGGTTAGGGTCTTACTGGGTTAGGGTCCACCTGGGTTAGGGTCCCACTGGGTTAGGGTCTTACTGGGTTAGGGTCCACCTGGGTTAGGGTCCACCTGGGTTAGGGTCCACCTGGGTTAGGGTCCTACTGGGTTTGGGTCGTACTGGGTTAGGGTCCCACTGGGTTATGGTCCAACTGGGTTAGGGTCCAACTGGGGATGTCATTCTGCAGCTCTATGGAAATACTCAGTAAAGTAAGTTAGCCTTGTCTGAGCCAGAATGGGCCATAATCTCCTGTTACTGTAGTGAGACAGCTTGATGTACCAGGACACCCCCTGGACAGGACACTAGTCTATCTCCTGTTTCTGTAGTGAGACAGCTTGATGTACCAGGACACCCCCTGGACAGGACACTAGTCTATCTCCTGTTTCTGTAGTGAGACAGCTTGATGTACCAGGACACCCCCTGGACAGGACACTAGTCTATCTCCTGTTTCTGTAGTGAGACAGCTTGATGTACCAGGACACCCCCTGGACAGGACACTAGTCTATCTCCTGTTTCTGTAGGGAGACAGCTTGATGTACCAGGACACCCCCTGGACAGGACACTAGTCTCTCCTGTTTCTGTAGTGAGACAGCTTGATGTACCAGGACACCCCCTGGACAGGACACTAGTCCTGTGGAAATACTATGAATGGCGTATGCTTGGGAGAATCAAGGTTGAGTTGATTCGCTTGGGAGAATCAAGGTTGAGTTGATTCGCTTGGGAGAATCAAGGTTGAGTTGATTCGCTTGGGAGAATCAAGGTTGAGTTGATTCGCTTGGGAGAATCAAGGTTGAGTTGATTCGCTTGGGAGAATCAAGGTTGAGTTGATTCGCTTGGGAGAATCAAGGTTGAGTTGATTCGCTTGGGAGAATCAAGGTTGAGTTGATTCGCTTGGGAGAATCAAGTTTGAGTTGATTCGCTTGGGAGAATCAAGTTTGAGTTGATTCACTTGGGAGAATCACGGTTGAGTTGATTCACTTGGGAGAATCAAGGTTGAGTTGATTCGCTTGGGAGAATCAAGGTTGAGTTGATTCGCTTGGGAGAATCAAGGTTGAGTTGATTCGCTTGGGAGAATCAAGTTTGAGTTGATTCACTTGGGAGAATCACGGTTGAGTTGATTCACTTGGGAGAATCACGGTCGAGTTGATTCACTTGTTGTTCTTATTGATCGTAGATGGTGAACGCTCCTTCAACCAGCAGAAACAACCCCACCTCTTCTGCCACCAAATCAGACGGCATCTCAGACGAAGACATCGAACGACAGCTCAAAGCCTTGGGAGTGGACTAACACACACACACACACACATCCTGTGCCTGGACACACACACACACACGACTCCCCCTGTTCAGTTTCTGACATGCCTTTTCTGGGATATGGTGACACTATTATTTAAGTCTATATATATATATATATATATATATATATATATAGACTATCTGACTATAGATGGCACATGGTGTAGTTGTAGATGTCCTGCTGTGTATTGGGTCTACGCAGTGGGCCACACAAGGAGAGTGAAGAACAGGGCCACCACGTTCAGTAGCCTGACGTTGTAGAACGTCGCTGATACAATAAAATGTAACGAATAAGAGCCTCATTCTACACGTCAGAGAGGCGTGTTTTTGTTCTGTACAGCACGCTCCTATCTGAACGTTGCAAAACGTTTTCGTCCTACTGAACGCGCCCCTCCCCAGGTTTCCCACCTGTGTGGAGTTTTAGAACAGGAAGTAAAGGACAACACTCATTGTCAGCCATATCTTTTCATTTTGAATGCATGAACAGTAGAATCTGAAACTACCTTACCTTTATCCCTGTGTCCCCCCCCCCCCCACTTAGCCCCACCTCTCCCTGTCCCCCCCCCCCCTTAGCCCCACCTCTCCCTGTGTCCCACGGAGACCTGGGCTTCTGAGGCCGACTGGATCTCCATGTTATTACATTACCACTTAGCCCCACCTCTCCCTGTGTCCCCCCTCTAGCCCCACCTCTCCCTGTCCCCCCCCCCTTAGCCCCACCTCTCCCTGTGTCCCACGGAGACCTGGGCTTCTGAGGCCGACTGGATCTCCATGTTATTACATTACCACTTAGCCCCACCTCTCCCTGTGTCCCCCCTCTAGCCTCACCTCTCCCTGTGTCCCCCTCTAGCCTCACCTCTCCCTGTGTCCCCCCCCCCTAGCCTCACCTCTCCCTGTGTCCCCCCCCCCCTAGCCTCACCTCTCCCTGCCCCCCCCTAGCCTCACCTCTCCCTGTGTCCCCCCCCTAGCCTCACCTCTCCCTGTGTCCCCCCCTAGCCTCACCTCCCCCTGCCCCCCTAGCCTCACCTCTCCCTGTGTCCCCTCCCCTTAGCCCCACCTCTTCCTGTGTCCCCCCTCCCCCTAGCCCCACCTCTCCCTGTGTCCCCCCCTACCCCCCCCTTCCCCTAGCCCCCCTCTCCCTGTGCCCCCCCTCCCCCTAGCCCCACCTCTCCCTGTGCCCCCTCCCCCTAGCCCCACCTCTCCCTGTGCCCCCTCCCCCTAGCCCCACCTCTCCCTGTGTGCCCCCCATAGCCTCACCTCTCCCTGTGTCCCCCCCCTAGCCTCACCTCTCCCTGTGCCCCCTCCCCCTAGCCCCACCTCTCCCTGTGTGCCCCCCATAGCCTCACCTCTCCCTGTGTCCCCCCCCCCCTAGCCTCACCTCCCCCCCCCCCCCTAGCCTCACCTCTCCCTGTGTCCCCTCCCCTTAGCCCCACCTCTTCCTGTGTCCCCCACCTCTTCCTGTGCTTTCCTCCCTAGCCCCACCTCTCCCTGTGCCCCCCCCTCCCTAGCCCCACCTCTCCCTGTGTCCCCCCCTCCCTAGCCCCACCTCTCCCTGTGTCCCCCCCCCCCTACCCCCCTTCCCCTAGCCCCACCTCTCCCTGTGCCCCCCCTCCCCCTAGCCCCACCTCTCCCTGTGTGCCCCCCCCTCCCCCTAGCCCCACCTCTCCCTGTGCCCCCCCCCCCCTCCCCCTAGCCCCACCTCTCCCTGTGTGTCCCACGGAGACCTGGGCTTCTGAGGCTGACTGGATCTCCATGTTATTACATTACCACTTAGCCCTGTGTGTCCCCCCACCTCTCCCTGTGCCACCCCCCCCTAGCCCCACCTCTCCCCCACCTCTCCTTGTTCCAACAGTCATAGCAGAAAAACAAAGATGAAGTCTATCTTCTCGTTTTGAGAAAGTGTAAATAAATAAAAATACCTTTTTCATCAGATATACAAGGCCCTTCATCAGATATACAAGGCCCTTCATCACATATACAAGGCCCTTCATCACATATACAAGGCCCTTCATCACATATACAAGGCCCTTCATCACATATACAAGGCCCTTCATCACATATACAAGGCCCTTCATCACATATACAAGGCCCTTCATCACATATACAAGGCCCTTCATCACATATACAAGGCCCTTCATCACATATACAAGGCCCTTCATCACATATACAAGGCCCTTCATCACATATACAAGGCCCTTCATCACATATACAAGGCCCTTCATCACATATACAAGGCCCTTCATCACATATACAAGGCCCTTCATCACATATACAAGGCCCTTCATCACATATACAAGGCCCTTCATCACATATACAAGGCCCTTCATCAGATCTTCGGTCTGAAACAGAAAGCTGTCAGTAGAACCAGGTCTAAAATAGTGTACTATATAGGGAATAGGGCCCTAGTCTAAAGTAGTGTACTATATAGGGCCCTGGTCTAAAGTAGTGCACTATATAGGGAATAGGGCCCTGGTCTAAAGTAGTGTACTAAATAGGGTCCTGGTCTAAAGTAGTGCACGATTTAGGGAATAGGGTTCTATAGGGCCCTGGTATAAATTAGTGCACTATATAGGGAATAGGGTTCTGGTCTAAAGTAGTGCACTATTTAAGGAATAGGGCCCTGGTCTAAAGTAGTGTACTATTTAAGGAATAGGGCCCTGGTCTAAAGTAGTGCACTATTTAAGGAATAGGGCCCTGGTCTAAAGTAGTGCACTATATAGGGAATAGGGCCCTGGTCTAAAGTAGTGCACTATATAGGGAATAGGGTTCTATAGGGCTCTGGTCTAAAGTAGTGCACTATATAGGGAATAGGGTTCTATAGGGCTCTGGTCTAAAGTAGTGCACTATATAGGGAATAGGGCCCTAGTCTAAAGTAGTGTACTATATAGGGCCCTGGTCTAAAGTAGTGCACTATATAGGGAATAGGGCCCTGGTCTAAAGTAGTGTACTATATAGGGAATAGGGCCCTGGTCTAAAGTAGTGTACTAAATAGGGTCCTGGTCTAAAGTAGTGCACGATTTAGGGAATAGGGTTCTATAGGGCCCTGGTATAAATTAGTGCACTATATAGGGAATAGGGTTCTGGTCTAAAGTAGTGCACTATTTAAGCAATAGGGCCCTGGTCTAAAGTAGTGCACTATTTAAGGAATAGGGCCCTGGTCTAAAGTAGTGTACTATTTAAGGAATAGGGCCCTGGTCTAAAGTAGTGCACTATTTAAGGAATAGGGCCCTGGTCTAAAGTAGTGCACTATATAGGGAATAGGGCCCTGGTCTAAAGTAGTGCACTATATAGGGAATAGGGCCCTGGTCTAAAGTAGTGCACTATATAGGGAATAGGGTTCTATAGGGCTCTGGTCTAAAGTAGTGCACTATATAGGGAATAGGGTTCTATAGGGCTCTGGTCTAAAGTAGTGCACTATATAGGGAATAGGGTTCTATAGGGTCCTGGTCTAAAGTAGTGCATTATATAGGGAATAGGGTTCTATATGGCTCTGGTCTAAAGTAGTGCACTATATAGGGAATAGGGTTCTATAGGATCCTGGTCTAAAGTAGTGCATTATATAGGGAATAGGGTTCTATATGGCTCTGGTCTAAAGTAGTGCACTATATAGGGAATAGGGTTCTATATGGCTCTGGTCTAAAGTAGTGCACTATATAGGGAATAGGGTTCTATATGGCTCTGGTCTAAAGTAGTGCACTATATAGGGAATAGGGTTCTATAGGGTCCTGGTCTAAAGTAGTGCACTATATAGGGAATAGGGTTCTATAGGGCCCTGGTCTAAAGTAGTGCATTACATAGGGAATAGGGTTCTATAGGGCCCTGGTCTAAAGTAGTGCACTATTTAGGGAATAGGTTTCTATAGGGCCCTGGTCTAAAGTAGTGCACTATATAGGGAATAGGGTTCTATAGGGCTCTGGTCTAAAGTAGTGCACTATATAGGGAATAGGTTTCTATAGGGCTCTGGTCTAAAGTAGTGCATTACATAGGGAATAGGTTTCTATAGGGCTCTGGTCTAAAGTAGTGCACTATTTAGGGAATAGGGTTCTATAGGGCCCTGGTCTAAAGTAGTGCACTATTTAGGGAATAGGGTTCTATAGGGCTCTGGTCTAAAGTAGTGCACTATTTAGGGAATAGGGTTCTATAGGGCTCTGGTCTAAAGTAGTGCACTATTTAGGGAATAGGGTTCTATAGGGCCCTGGTCTAAAGTAGTGCACTATTTAGGGAATAGGGTTCTATAGGGCTCTGGTCTAAAGTAGTGCACTATTTAGGGAATAGGGTTCTATAGGGCCCTGGTCTAAAGTAGTGCACTATTTAGGGAATAGGGTTCTATAGGGCTCTGGTCTAAAGTAGTGCACTATTTAGGGAATAGGGTTCTATAGGGCTCTGGTCTAAAGTAGTGCACTATTTAGGGAATAGGGTTCTATAGGGCCCTGGTCTAAAGTAGTGCACTATTTAGGGAATAGGGTTCTATAGGGCCCTGGTCTAAAGTAGTGCACTATTTAGGAATAGGGTTCTATAGGGCCCTGGTCTAAAGTAGTGCACTATTTAGGGAATAGGTTTCTATAGGGCCCTGGTCTAAAGTAGTGCACTATTTAGGGAATAGGTTTCTATAGGGCCCTGGTCTAAAGTAGTGCACTATTTAGGGAAAAGGGTTCTATAGGGCCCTGGTCTAAAGTAGTGCACTATTTAGGGAATAGGGTTCTATAGGGCCCTGGTCTAAAGTAGTGCACTATTTAGGGAATAGGGTTCTATAGGGCTCTGGTCTAAAGTAGTGCACTATTTAGGGAATAGGGTTCTATATGGCTCTGGTCTAAAGTAGTGCACTATATAGGGAATAGGGTTCTATAGGTCCCTGGTCTAAAGTAGTGCACTATATATAGGGAATAGGGTTCTATAGGTCCCTGGTCTAAAGTAGTGCACTATATAGGGAATAGGGTTCTATAGGTCCCTGGTCTAAAGTAGTGCACTATATAGGGAATAGGGTTCTATAGGTCCCTGGTCTAAAGTAGTGCACTATATAGGGAATAGGGTTCTATAGGATCCTGGTCTAAAGTAGTGCATTATATAGGGAATAGGGTTCTATATGGCTCTGGTCTAAAGTAGTGCACTATATAGGGAATAGGGTTCTATATGGCTCTGGTCTAAAGTAGTGCACTATATAGGGAATAGGGTTCTATATGGCTCTGGTCTAAAGTAGTGCACTATATAGGGAATAGGGTTCTATAGGGTCCTGGTCTAAAGTAGTGCACTATATAGGGAATAGGGTTCTATAGGGCCCTGGTCTAAAGTAGTGCATTACATAGGGAATAGGGTTCTATAGGGCCCTGGTCTAAAGTAGTGCACTATTTAGGGAATAGGTTTCTATAGGGCCCTGGTCTAAAGTAGTGCACTATATAGGGAATAGGGTTCTATAGGGCTCTGGTCTAAAGTAGTGCACTATATAGGGAATAGGTTTCTATAGGGCTCTGGTCTAAAGTAGTGCATTACATAGGGAATAGGTTTCTATAGGGCTCTGGTCTAAAGTAGTGCACTATTTAGGGAATAGGGTTCTATAGGGCCCTGGTCTAAAGTAGTGCACTATTTAGGGAATAGGGTTCTATAGGGCTCTGGTCTAAAGTAGTGCACTATTTAGGGAATAGGGTTCTATAGGGCTCTGGTCTAAAGTAGTGCACTATTTAGGGAATAGGGTTCTATAGGGCCCTGGTCTAAAGTAGTGCACTATTTAGGGAATAGGGTTCTATAGGGCTCTGGTCTAAAGTAGTGCACTATTTAGGGAATAGGGTTCTATAGGGCCCTGGTCTAAAGTAGTGCACTATTTAGGGAATAGGGTTCTATAGGGCTCTGGTCTAAAGTAGTGCACTATTTAGGGAATAGGGTTCTATAGGGCTCTGGTCTAAAGTAGTGCACTATTTAGGGAATAGGGTTCTATAGGGCCCTGGTCTAAAGTAGTGCACTATTTAGGGAATAGGGTTCTATAGGGCCCTGGTCTAAAGTAGTGCACTATTTAGGGAATAGGGTTCTATAGGGCCCTGGTCTAAAGTAGTGCACTATTTAGGGAATAGGTTTCTATAGGGCCCTGGTCTAAAGTAGTGCACTATTTAGGGAATAGGTTTCTATAGGGCCCTGGTCTAAAGTAGTGCACTATTTAGGGAAAAGGGTTCTATAGGGCCCTGGTCTAAAGTAGTGCACTATTTAGGGAATAGGGTTCTATAGGGCCCTGGTCTAAAGTAGTGCACTATTTAGGGAATAGGGTTCTATAGGGCTCTGGTCTAAAGTAGTGCACTATTTAGGGAATAGGGTTCTATATGGCTCTGGTCTAAAGTAGTGCACTATATAGGGAATAGGGTTCTATAGGTCCCTGGTCTAAAGTAGTGCACTATATATAGGGAATAGGGTTCTATAGGTCCCTGGTCTAAAGTAGTGCACTATATAGGGAATAGGGTTCTATAGGTCCCTGGTCTAAAGTAGTGCACTATATAGGGAATAGGGTTCTATAGGTCCCTGGTCTAAAGTAGTGCACTATATAGGGAATAGGGTTCTATAGGGCCCTGGTCTAAAGTAGTGCACTATATATAGGGAATAGGGTTCTATATGGCTCTGGTCTAAAGTAGTGCACTATATATAGGGAATAGGGTTCTATAGGGCTCTGGTCTAAAGTAGTGCACTATTTAGGGAATAGGGTTCTATAGGGCCCTGGTCTAAAGTAGTGCACTATTTAGGGAATAGGGTTCTATATGGCTCTGGTCTAAAGTAGTGCACTATTTAGGGAATAGGGTTCTATATGGCTCTGGTCTAAAGTAGTGCACTATTTAGGGAATAGGGTTCTATATGGCTCTGGTCTAAAGTAGTGCACTATTTAGGGAATAGGGTTCTATAGGGCTCTGGTCTGAAGTAGTGCACTATTTAAGGAATAGGACCCTGATCTCTTCCAAATACCATCCTATTCTCTAGGGAACATGTCGGGCAGATCAAACGTGAGACGTGTCCTGGCTGCGGGCAGGGTTAGTGGTGCTGTATTATACCAACCCTTATCCTGTCCAGGGCCATCCCTCTGTGGGCACGAGAACACCAGGAGACCCCCTGAATGAATGGAAGGACATTTAAAATACATTGTTGCTTCAGTAGTTTCAGTACAACAATAAATTCATCAAAATGGTGGATTAAAAAACACCAAGTCTGACTTATTGCCATTGTGGTCCGTACCTGGCCATGAGAGCTCGCGACACCCCCGACCCCCCACCTCCGGCAGATAACGATGGCAGCACCCAGCTCTTTAAGCACTGGTGTTCCAGAGGATTATAGAAGTCAGTGATGACACTGTGCTGTCCAGCTGAGAGATTCACCAGACTCAGCACCCCGGCAATCAGGAACAGAACCCCAGCTGCCGTGGCAACCTGGGCCTTGGTTCCGGAACCCTAGCGCCGAGCAGCTGTTGCACTTTCCCCATCCGGCGATGCTGGCGACCATGGAGATGTTTCTGCAGGTCTCTGGGGAGAGCCAACATGGAGTCGTACACCTTGACCAGGAAGCGAAGAGGAAGTCATGCTGATACCGCAACTGTTAACATGAACTTTTAGTTTTAATACAGAACCATCACTTTGTGTGTATGCAGGTTAAAATGTCTACTCATCATCTTTAAAAGTGAATGAAACACCAGTCAGAGAAATAGTCTTGAAAATGTGCTTGTTCCTGAAAATACTACATCTTTGCATTAACTAGTGATGCCTCCACTTTGTCACTTGTCGTATTCAAAATGGCAGCGTTTTCCTCATACGACTCTGGTCTAAAAAAATAATAATAGTGCACTATATAGGGAATAGGGAGAAGTCTTTGGCCCCTGGCCTCTGACTTTGCATCTGTCCAGTACTCTGCACGTCACAGTATCTTCCACAGCCTCTCCCAGAAGATCTGAGCCGTCACTATGTTGTTGTCGATGAAGACTGGGACTCTCCACAGCAGCAGGACAAGATGATTACCAACCACCCCTGAGATGAACGTGAATTAATCCCCCCCCCCCATGGGGAAATGAGTCTGTCATCCTTACAGACATAGAATATTCACAACAGTTAAAATATATTTAAAAAAAATAAAATAATCATAGGATAATAACTATATGATTGGTCAGGTAAAAACAAACTCCCTCACGACGCCAGGACAGCGGAGTCAATCACCACCTTCCGGAGACACCTGAAACCCCACCTCTTCAAGGAATACCTAGGATAGGATAAAGTAATCCTTCTCACCCCCCCCCCCTCCCCCTTAATGATTTAGATGCACTATTGTAAAGTGGCTGTTCCACTGGATGTCAGAAGGTGAATTCACCAATTTGTAAGTCGCTCTGGATAAGAGCGTCTGCTAAATGACTTAAATGTAAATGTAAAAAGTACAGTATAGTCTGCACAGTGGCCTTTACGGTGCTGGGTGATGTCATGTGGTGTAAGACTACCTACAGCCCGACAGTCCTGAACTACTGCTACCTGCAGGGGAACTGGAGCCCAAACAGGATCAATAAGGACATGATGCAATGAGACAGCGATCAATTACCTTTTGAGGAATCGGTCTGAAGAAAAAAAAAAGGACCCTCTTACTCAAAGGGTGTAGGCCTAGTATGAACCACACGGGGTCGCATCTCAAAATGGTCCAGTCGGCTCGTCGTCGTTATACTCACATCGGCGACGTATAAAGGACATGCCAATTCCAGGTTACATATACTGCCTTTTCATAGTAGGTTTTAAAATGGCAGAGAAATAAGGGGTAAAAGTAGATAAAAAAAATGTACTTGCATAAACCAAATTGTTTGACAAACTCAAAGGATGAGGGAGTTTTTTTTTTCTTCCAAATCATTCCATAAATGAAGCAGCATTGGTCATCTGCTGCTCAAATGTGACCTAGTCTTCCTTGGAGTGAACAGCCAGAATTGATTCCTTTTAACAAGACAGTAGGGGATTGATTTATATAGGTAGGCGCGCTGGTGTCACCTGTTAATTAATAAATTAGCACACATCCAATATCATCTAATGTCAACCAATCAACGGAATGGAAAGATATAACGTGTTTTTGATCATGCCGACGTTCTGAAATGAGAGAGACACAGACAGATAAAATCACTAATTGACTCGTTCAAATATTAGGTTGGTGACAACGTTCAAAGAAACGTTTATCAAACACGTTGCAACAATGTTCCAATGTAACCCATAATATTAAAACACACAAGATACCTTTCAATGTTGGGGCGTTTTTTAAATATTTTTTTCAGGTGATGTGCAGTGTCCTCCAATCACAATACGTCTTTTTCCGCCGTAGGGCAATACAGACGTGAGTTTCATCCAATCAAATCTCTCGACCGCGATACGCTCGGACGCGTCGCGTTTTCGTCGCTGTAGCTACGCGCTAGGCAAGACAAGCAGTATGGCGGAAGAAGAGAGTGAATTTGAGTTAGAAGGTTTTAAAAAAGAATTGGAGAGTTTATTTGTCAGTTGTTCAAGTGAAGAATACGGACTTCAAAGCAAGCTATATTGTGTACGGTTCTGTAAGGTAAAGCAATGTATTGGAATTACACCTGGGGGAGGAAAAGGAAAGACTTGTTTTCCCCAGTACAGACTCGTACTAGCTAACGGTAGCTAGCTAGCTAGCCAGAGCTCCTTTCTCTAATCTATGCCAAGGCTAACTAGCCAACCAACCTATTCCCTTCCCCCCTCAAACAGACGGATAACAACCCGTAAATGGCTCGCTAGCAACTAATAAACCAACCTGTTTTTCCCCTGTAATGTCACATATGTTATATCCTAATTCACCCTTTTCAAAATGCATGATAGTAGCTAACTAGCTAGCTACGGGGAAAAGCATTGTCAAGTCGTTTTCGGGTAGCTTGCTTGTTAGCCAAGGTATCTTCAGTTCCCACTTTAGCTAGTTAGTTTAGCTGCTAGTTTACCAACAGTAGATTCGGGAACGTGTTTAATAAGACCTCTAGTGGAATTTAATGTCTGCCCTTTAATTTTTTGAAGTTGTTTTTACAGTTTGTCAGATTGAAGCGTTAACGTTACATATACTTGTAGCTAGCTACAGTGTCTAGTTAGTCTGACTATGGCCTAGTTTGGTAATAATGTAGCTAGCTACAGTGTCTTAGTCTGACTATGGCCTCGTTTTGTAATAATGTAGCTAGCTACAGTGTCTAGTTAGTCTGACTATGGCCTAGTTTGGTAATAATGTAGCCAGCGAAGAATTCAGTTGCTACTAAATACGTTGAGATGGTGATGCAGTGAAAGGGACAACAATTGTTTTTAATTGGGCCCATCCAACGTCTTGGTATGGTTTCCCTATCCACTGTCTTTAATTTTCCTCCCCCCTTTCCTACCTGTATCTCCCTCTCCCCTTTTCCTACCTGTATGTCCCTCTCCCCTTTTCCTACCTGTATGTCCCTCTCCCCTTTTCCTACCTGTATGTCCCCCCCTTTTCTACCTGTATGTCCCCCCCCCCTTTTCCTACCTGTATGTCCCCCCCCCTTTCCTACCTGTATGCCCCCCCCCTTTCCTACCTGTATGCCCCCCCCCTTTCCTACCTGTATGCCCCCCCCCCTTTCCTACCTGTATGCCCCCCCCCTTTTACTACCTGTATGTCCCCTTTCCTACCTGTATGTCCCCTTTCCTACCTGTATGTCCCCTTTCCTACCTGTATGTCCCCTTTCCTACCTGTATGTCCCCCACCCCTTCCCTCTCTCCTCCCTCTGCTCCCTTCCCCTGTAGTTGGTGGAGGTGTATTCAGGACGATGGCAGGTACCCTTGCCACAGCTGCAGGTGCTCCAGACTGCTCTATGTTCCTTTGTCCAAGCCTCGGCCTGCTTCCCGTCTGACTGTGAACATGTATGCTACACACTGAGTAGCCTTGCCCTGTAAGTATGAGTCTTGTTTACCTGCTCCTTGGAGTACATAGACTGGGGGTGACAGGACAATATCTCCAGTATGAGTGTTGTTTCCCTGCTCCTTGGAGTACATAGACTGGAGGTGACAGGACAATATCTCCAGTAGGAGTGTTGTTTCCCTGCTCCTTGGAGTACATAGACTGGGGGTGACAGGACAATATCTCCAGTAGGAGTGTTGTTTACCTGCTCCGTGGAGTACATAGACTGGGGGTGACAGGACAATATCTCCAGTAGGAGTGTTGTTTCCCTGCTCCTTGGAGTACATAGACTGGAGGTGACAGGACAATATCTCCAGTATGAGTCTTGTTTCCCTGCTCCTTGGAGTACATAGACTGGGGGTGACAGGACAACATCTCCAGTAGGAGTGTTGTTTCCCTGCTCCTTGGAGTACATAGACTGGGGGTGACAGGACAATATCTCCAGTATGAGTGTTGTTTCCCTGCTCCTTGGAGTACATAGACTGGGGGTGACAGGACAATATCTCCAGTAGGAGTGTTGTTTCCCTGCTCCTTGGAGTACATAGACTGGGGGTGACAGGACAATATCTCCAGTAGGAGTGTTGTTTCCCTGCTCCTTGGAGTACATAGACTGGGGGTGACAGGACAATATCTCCAGTATGAGTGTTGTTTACCTGCTCCTTGGAGTACATAGACTGGGGGTGACAGGACAATATCTCCAGTATGAGTGTTGTTTACCTGCTCCTTGGAGTACATAGACTGGGGGTGACAGGACAACATCTCCAGTAGGAGTGTTGTTTCCCTGCTCCTTGGAGTACATAGACTGGGGGTGACAGGACAATATCTCCAGTAGGAGTGTTGTTTACCTGCTCCTTGGAGTACATAGACTGGGGGTGACAGGACAATATCTCCAGTATGAGTGTTGTTTACCTGCTCCTTGGAGTACATAGACTGGGGGTGACAGGACAATATCTCCAGTACGGGTGTTGTTTCCCTGCTCCTTGGAGTACATAGACTGGTGGTGACAGGACAATATCTCCAGTAGGAGTGTTGTTTACCTGCTCCTTGGAGTACATAGACTGGGGGTGACAGGACAATATCTCCAGTAGGAGTGTTGTTTACCTGCTCCTTGGAGTACATAGACTGGGGGTGACAGGACAATATCTCCAGTAGGAGTGTTGTTTACCTGCTCCTTGGAGTACATAGACTGGGGGTGACAGGACAATATCTCCAGTAGGAGTGTTGTTTACCTGCTCCTTGGAGTACATAGACTGGGGGTGACAGGACAATATCTCCAGTAGGAGTGTTGTTTACCTGCTCCTTGGAGTACATAGACTGGGGGTGACAGGACAATATCTCCAGTAGGAGTGTTGTTTACCTGCTCCTTGGAGTACATAGACTGGGGGTGACAGGACAATATCTCCAGTAGGAGTGTTGTTTCCCTGCTCCGTGGAGTCCATAGTCATGTCACCCCCAGTCTCCATCTCCAGTATGAGTGTTGTTTTCTAGGTGACTCTGCCCCGTTCAGCCTTGTTATTCTGTCCCTGTTGTTACATTTATTAAAGGAGGTATGAGGCTCAAACAGTCCCCTCCCCTTCCTCTCCCCCACCCCTCCCCTTTCTCTCCCCCACCCCTCCCCTTCCTCTCCCCCACCCCTCCCCTTCCTCTCCCCCACCCCTCCCCCTTCCTCTCCCCCACCCCTCCCCTTCCTCTCCCCACCCCTCCCCTCCCTCTCCCCCACCCCTCCCCTTCCTCTCCCCCACCCCTCCCCTTCCTCTCCCCCACCCCTCCCCTCCCTCTCCCCCACCCCCTCCCCTTTCTCTCCCCCACACCCCTCCCCTTTCTCTCCCCCACCCCTCCCCTTCCTCTCCCCCACACCCCTCCCCTTTCTCTCCCCCACCCCTCCCCTCCCTCTCCCCCACCCCTCCCCTTCCTCTCCCCCACCCCTCCCCCTTTCTCTCCCCCACACCCCTCCCCTTTCTCTCCCCCACCCCCTCCCCTTCCTCTCCCCCACCCCCCCCTTTCTCTCCCCCACACCCCTCCCCTTTCTCTCCCCCACACCCCTCCCCTTTCTCTCCCCCACACCCCTCCCCTTTCTCTCCCCCACACCCCTCCCCCCTTTCTCTCCCCCACCCCTCCCCTTCCTCTCCCCCACACCCCTCCCCTTTCTCTCCCCCACACCCCTCCCCTTCCTCTCCCCCACCCCTCCCCTTCCTCTCCCACACCCCTCCCCTTCCTCTCCCCCACCCCTCCCCTTCCTCTCCCCCACCCCTCCCCTTTCTCTCCCCCACCCCTCCCCTTTCTCTCCCCCCCCCCCTCCCCCTTTCTCTCCCCCCCACCCCTCCCCCCTTTCTCTCCCCCCACCCCTCCCCTTTCTCTCCCCCACCCCTCCCCTTTCTCTCCCCCTCCCCTTCCTCTCCCCCACACCCCTCCCCTTTCTCTCCCCCACCCCTCCCCTTCCTCTCCCCCACACCCCTCCCCTTCCTCTCCCCCACACCCCTCCCCTTCCTCTCCCCCACACCCCTCCCCTTTCTCTCCCCCACACCCCCCCCTTTCTCTCCCCCACACCCCTCCCCTTCCTCTCCCCCACACCCCTCCCCTTCCTCTCCCCCACACCCCTCCCCTTCCTCTCCCCCACCCCTCCCCTTTCTCTCCCCCACCCCCTCCCCTTCCTCTCCCCCACCCCTCCCCTTTCTCTCCCCCCACCCCTCCCCTTTCTCTCCCCCCCACCCCTCCCCTTTCTCTCCCCCCACCCCTCCCCTTCCTCTCCCCCACCCCCTCCCCTTCCTCTCCCCCACCCCCTCCCCTTTCTCTCCCCCACCCCTCCCCTTTCTCTCCCCCACACCCCTCCCCTTCCTCTCCCCCACACCCCTCCCCTTTCTCTCCCCCCACCCCTCCCCTTTCTCTCCCCCACCCCTCCCCTTCCTCTCCCCCACCCCTCCCCTTCCTCTCCCCCACACCCTCCCCTTCCTCTCCCCCACACCCCTCCCCTTCCTCTCCCCCACACCCCTCCCCCTTTCTCTCCCCCACCCCTCCCCTTCCTCTCCCCACACCCCTCCCCTTCCTCTCCCCTTCCTCTCCCCCACCCCTCCCCTTTCTCTCCCCCACCCCCTCCCCTTTCTCTCCCCCCACCCCTCCCCTTTCTCTCCCCCACACCCCTCCCCTTTCTCTCCCCCACCCCTCCCCTTCCTCTCCCCACACCCCTCCCCCTCCTCTCCCCCCACACCCCTCCCCTTTCTCTCCCCCACCCCTCCCCTTCCTCTCCCCCACCCCCCCCTTCCTCTCCCCCACTCCCCTCCCTTTCTCTCCCCCTCCCCTTTCTCTCATTTCTCTCCCCACAGGAGTGCTTTTGAGCTCTTGCTGTTTTTGAACAGAAATAAGATCCTGCAGGATCCCTTGAAAAAAATCCTTGATTCGTTCCAGGTGAGTGATCTTAACAACCCCTTGTTTCAAAATCTCAGGAATCATAGACATGTGGCTGTGATGAGTTGACACCCCTTCCTAGCCTGGTTCCATATCTGTTTGTGCTGTCTTGCCAGCTCCTATGGTTGTTGTCATGTCAACAAGACGACACAAAGAGGCTGTGTTGACTCAGGTGACCAATCAGATCATATCCATTTCTCACTGCTTTATGGAATGCTCTAAAACGTCACTCTGAGTTTGTCAAGATGGCACGTAAGCTCTTGGACCGGGCTAACCTCTTCCTCCTTTATTTCAGGAATGTTTTTCCCAGCTGGAGAGACACCAGAACATCCACCTGCTGCAGGTGGGACAGATCATCAGAGAGAAGGGACCGTGGACCAACCCCATACTACAGGCCATCCTGAAGGACTCACAACTGCCCCGGGATGAAGGTGAGAGTCTGGGAGAGAAAGGCCGGATGAGAGGGAGGGCCATGGACCAGCTTCTACATGCTCATCCATATGCTACGTTGTATTACTGACTAGAAATCTGTCCTGTAAATATCTCCTCTGGAGTCGTCCATCTATGACGACAAGAGTCCGTTAACTTGAGGTTCCTCTCTCTGTGGATTTAATATTTACTGCTGTAACACTCCTTTTTCTTTCTGTCCCCCAAATATAGAGCACTATTCGGGATGCAACATTGACCCTTGACCTGTCTCTCTCCACAGTGGACCGGTACCTCAGCTCAGAGGTGCAACGTTGACCTGTCTCTCTCCACAGTGGACCGGTACTTAGGCTCAGAGGTGCATCATTGACCCTTGACCTGTCTCTCTCCACAGTGGACCGGTACCTAGGATCAGAGGTGCAACATTGACCCTTGACCTGTCTCTCTCCACAGTGGACCGGTACCTCAGCTCAGAGGTGCAACATTGACCCTTGACCTGTCTCTCTCCACAGTGGACCGGTACCTCAGCTCAGAGGTGCAACATTGACCCTTGACCTGTCTCTCTCCACAGTGGACCGGTACCTGGGCTCAGAGGTGCAACATTGACCCTTGACCTGTCTCTCTCCACAGTGGACCGGTACCTCAGCTCAGAGGTGCAACATTGACCCTTGACCTGTCTCTCTCCACAGTGGACCGGTACCTAGGCTCAGAGGTGCCACATTGACCCTTGACCTGTCTCTCTCCACAGTGGATCGGTACCTCAGCTCAGAGGTGCAACATTGACCCTTGACCTGTCTCTCCACAGTGGACCGGTACCTAGGCTCAGAGGTGCCACATTGACCCTTGACCTGTCTCTCTCCACAGTGGACCGGTACCTCAGCTCAGAGGTGCAACATTGACCCTTGACCTGTCTCTCTCCACAGTGGACCGGTACCTAGGCTCAGAGGTGCAACATTGACCCTTGACCTGTCTCTCTCCACAGTGGACCGGTACCTAGGCTCAGAGGCGCAACATTGACCCTTGACCTGTCTCTCTCCACAGTGGACCGGTACCTAGGCTCAGAGGCGCAACATTGACCCTTGACCTGTCTCTCTCCACAGTGGACCGGTACCTGGGCTCAGAGGTGCCACATTGACCCTTGACCTGTCTCTCTCCACAGTGGACCGGTACCTCAGCTCAGAGGTGCAACATTGACCCTTGACCTGTCTCTCTCCACAGTGGACCGGTACCTAGGCTCAGAGGTGCAACATTGACCCTTGACCTGTCTTTCTCCACAGTGGACCGGTACCTAGGCTCAGAGGCGCAACATTGACCCTTGACCTGTCTCTCTCCACAGTGGACCGGTACCTAGGCTCAGAGGCGCAACATTGACCCTTGACCTGTCTCTCTCCACAGTGGACCGGTACCTGGGCTCAGAGGTGCAACATTGACCCTTGACCTGTCTCTCTCCACAGTGGACCGGTACCTGGGCTCAGAGGTGCAACATTGACCCTTGACCTGTCTCTCTCCACAGTGGACCGGTACCTCAGCTCAGGGGTGCAACATTGACCCTTGACCTGTCTCTCTCCACAGTGGACCGGTACCTAGGATCAGAGGTGCAACATTGACCCTTGACCTGTCTCTCTCCACAGTGGACCGGTACCTCAGCTCAGAGGTGCCAGTGTTCTTTGAGCTGCGTGTTCGTTACCTGCTGTCCAGTGAGATGTTCACCGAGGCGGTGGTCTTGGCTAAGACCTGCTCTCAGCACCCCGTTGCCGGGCGACACCTCTTCTTCCGACAGGCCTACCTCACCTGTCTGTTGAAGGCATCGCTCCCTCGCCATATGCACGAAGAGGTGAGGGAAGCAAACTTTGGTTATTAGGATTCCTGGGTTCTGGATAATAGCATCTGCTAAATGACTTGAATATAGAATGTTGGGAATGGGGGGCGGGGTTATGACTGCTCGGGGTAATTACTGTACTTGATAGATGGGATCTACTGTAGAGACGAGAGGATGGACTGATATGCTAGCTGGGATCTACTGTAGAGACGAGAGGATGGACTGATATGCTAGCTGGGATCTACTGTAGAGACGAGAGGATGGACTGATATGCTAGCTGGGATCTACTGTAGAGACGAGAGGATGGACTGATATGCTAGCTGGGATCTACAGTAGAGATGAGAGGCTGGACTGATATGCTAGCTGGGATCTACAGTAGAGATGAGAGGATGTAGTGATATGCTAGCTGGGATCTACATTAGAGATGAGAGGCTGGACTGATATGCTAGCTGGGATCTACAGTAGAGATGAGAGTATGGACTGATATGCTAGCTGGGATGGAGAGATGAGAGGATGGACTGATATGCTAGCTGGGATGGAGAGATGAGAGGATGGACTGATATGCTAGCTGGGATGTAGAGATGAGAGGATGGACTGATATGCTAGCTGGGATGTAGAGATGAGAGGATGGACTGATATGCTAGCTGGGATGGAGAGATGAGAGGATGGACTGATATGCTAGCTGGGATGGAGAGATGAGAGGATGGACTGATATGCTAGCTGGGATGGAGAGATGAGAGGATGGACTGATATGCTAGCTGGGATCTACAGTAGAGATGAGAGGATGGACTGATATGCTAGCTGGGATCTACAGTAGAGATGAGAGGATGGACTGATATGCTAGCTGGGATCTACAGTAGAGATGAGAGGATGGACTGATATGCTAGCTGGGATCTACAGTAGAGATGAGAGGATGAACTGATATGCTAGCTGGGATCTACAGTAGAGATGAGAGGATGGACTGATATGCTAGCTGGGATCTACAGTAGAGATGAGAGGATGGACTGATATGCTAGCTGGGATGGAGAGATGAGAGGATGGACTGATATGCTAGCTGGGATCTACAGTAGAGATGAGAGGCTGGACTGATATGCTAGCTGGGATCTACTGTAGAGATGAGAGGATGGACTGATATGCTAGCTGGGATGGAGAGATGAGAGGATGGACTGATATGCTAGCTGGGATCTACAGTAGAGATGAGAGGCTGGACTGATATGATAGCTGGGATGGAGAGATGAGAGGATGGACTGATATGCTAGCTGGGATGGAGAGATGAGAGGATGGGCTGATATGTTAGCTGGGATGGAGAGATGAGAGGATGGACTGATATGCTAGCTGGGATGGAGAGATGAGAGGATGGACTGATATGCTAGCTGGGATCTACAGTAGAGATGAGAGGCTGGACTGATATGATAGCTGGGATGTAGAGATGAGAGGATGGACTGATATGCTAGCTGGGATGTAGAGATGAGAGGATGGACTGATATGCTAGCTGGGATGGAGAGATGAGAGGATGGACTGATATGCTAGCTGGGATGGAGAGATGAGAGGATGGACTGATATGCTAGCTGGGATGTAGAGATGAGAGGATGGACTGATATGCTAGCTGGGATGTAGAGATGAGAGGATGGACTGATATGCTAGCTGGGATGTAGAGATGAGAGGATGGACTGATATGCTAGCTGGGATGGAGAGATGAGAGGATGGACTGATATGCTAGCTGGGATGGAGAGATGAGAGGATGGACTGATATGCTAGCTGGGATGGAGAGATGAGAGGATGGACTGATATGCTAGCTGGGATCTACAGTAGAGATGAGAGGATGGACTGATATGCTAGCTGGGATCTACAGTAGAGATGAGAGGATGGACTGATATGCTAGCTGGGATCTACAGTAGAGATGAGAGGATGGACTGATATGCTAGCTGGGATCTACAGTAGAGATGAGAGGATGAACTGATATGCTAGCTGGGATCTACAGTAGAGATGAGAGGATGGACTGATATGCTAGCTGGGATCTACAGTAGAGATGAGAGGATGGACTGATATGCTAGCTGGGATGGAGAGATGAGAGGATGGACTGATATGCTAGCTGGGATCTACAGTAGAGATGAGAGGCTGGACTGATATGCTAGCTGGGATCTACTGTAGAGATGAGAGGATGGACTGATATGCTAGCTGGGATGGAGAGATGAGAGGATGGACTGATATGCTAGCTGGGATCTACAGTAGAGATGAGAGGCTGGACTGATATGATAGCTGGGATGGAGAGATGAGAGGATGGACTGATATGCTAGCTGGGATGGAGAGATGAGAGGATGGGCTGATATGTTAGCTGGGATGGAGAGATGAGAGGATGGACTGATATGCTAGCTGGGATGGAGAGATGAGAGGATGGACTGATATGCTAGCTGGGATCTACAGTAGAGATGAGAGGCTGGACTGATATGATAGCTGGGATGTAGAGATGAGAGGATGGACTGATATGCTAGCTGGGATGTAGAGATGAGAGGATGGACTGATATGCTAGCTGGGATGGAGAGATGAGAGGATGGACTGATATGCTAGCTGGGATGGAGAGATGAGAGGATGGACTGATATGCTAGCTGGGATGTAGAGATGAGAGGATGGACTGATATGCTAGCTGGGATGTAGAGATGAGAGGATGGACTGATATGCTAGATGGGATGGAGAGATGAGAGGATGTAGTGATATGCTAGCTGGGATCTACAGTAGAGACGAGAGGATGGACTGATATGCTAGCTGGGATGTAGAGATGAGAGGATGGACTGATATGCTAGCTGGGATGTAGAGATGAGAGGATGGACTGATATGCTAGCTGGGATGTAGAGATGAGAGGATGGACTGATATGCTAGCTGGGATCTACAGTAGAGATGAGAGGATGGACTGATATGCTAGCTGGGATCTACAGTAGAGATGAGAGGATGGACTGATATGCTAGCTGGGATCTACAGTAGAGATGAGAGGATGGACTGATATGCTAGCTGGGATGGAGAGATGAGAGGATGGACTGATATGCTAGCTGGGATGGAGAGATGAGAGGATGGACTGATATGCTAGCTGGGATCTACAGTAGAGACGAGAGGATGGACTGATATGCTAGCTGGGATGTAGAGACGAGAGGATGGACTGATATGCTAGCTGGGATGTAGAGATGAGAGGATGGACTGATATGCTAGCTGGGATGGAGAGATGAGAGGATGGACTGATATGCTAGCTGGGATGGAGAGATGAGAGGATGGACTGATATGCTAGCTGGGATGGAGAGATGAGAGGATGGACTGATATGCTAGCTGGGATGGAGAGATGAGAGGATGGACTGATATGCTAGCTGGGATGGAGAGATGAGAGGATGGACTGATATGCTAGCTGGGATGTAGAGATGAGAGGATGGACTGATATGCTAGCTGGGATGGAGAGATGAGAGGATGGACTGATATGCTAGCTGGGATGTAGAGATGAGAGGATGGACTGATATGCTAGCTGGGATGGAGAGATGAGAGGATGGACTGATATGCTAGCTGGGATCTACAGGAGAGATGAGAGGATGGACTGATATGCTAGCTGGGATCTACAGTAGAGATGAGAGGATGGACTGATATGCTAGCTGGGATGGAGAGATGAGAGGATGGACTGATATGCTAGCTGGGATGGAGAGATGAGAGGATGAACTGATATGCTAGCTGGGATCTACAGGAGAGATGAGAGGATGAGATTTTGACAAAGATGATGTGTTTTGTACAAGAGCACTAATACAAGCACTAACTAATTGCTAAATGTGGTTGTTGCAGTCCATATTTGGAGGTGCTGCCTTTCCCCCTTGTTTGGAAGGCTTAGTCGGTCACGTATGGGGGTGGGTGGGGTTGCTGACGACAGATTACCTCTTAGTTTTGGGTGATGTCATTAGGAATCTAGCAGTGATGTAGTGGGGAGAAATTTACTGGTGTAGTGGGGAGAATTAGCCGGTGTCACGGGGAGGAATTAGCCGGTGTAGTGGGGGGGAATTAGCCGGTGTTGCGGGGGGAGACTTAGCGGGGGGGGGAGAATTAGCCGGTGTAGCGGGGGGAGAATTAGCCGGTGTAGCGGGGAGGAATTAGCCGGTGTCGCGGGGGAGAATTAGCCGGTGTAGCGGGGGAGAATTAGCCGGTGTGGCGGGGAGGAATTAGCCGGTGTGGCGGGGGGAGGATTAGCCGGTGTAGCGGGTGGGGAGGATTAGCCGGTGTAGCGGGGGGGGGAGAATTAGCCGGTGTAGCGGGGGGAGAATTAGCCGGTGTCGCGGGGGAGAATTAGCCGGTGTAGCGGGGGGGGATTAGCCGGTGTAGCGGGGGGGGAGAATTAGCCGGTGTCGCGGGGGGAGAATTAGCCGGTGTCGCGGGGGGAGAATTAGCCGGTGTCGCGGGGGGAGAATTAGCTGAACGTAACGCTCCCCTCACGGTGTCGCCCTGCGTTCGTCCTCCACTACACCACTGGAATCTACCGTATAAATGCTGGAGTGATGTCATCATTTCTTCTTCTTCTCTCCCTCCACCTGTAGATGTCTGACATCGACGGTAAGGACGCTGTGGATATCGTGTGTAACACGGAGAGTGAGGAGAGCGACGAGACGCTCCTGGCCCTCTGCACGGCCTTCCTCTCTCAGCAGCTACACCGGGGAGACATGTACTGCATGTGGTGAGGCTCGTCACTGTCTATACACATCACACCGGTCTGTGTTCTACACCGGGGAGACATGTACTGCATGTGGTGAGGCTCGTCACTGTCTATACACATCATACCGGTCTGTGTTCTACACCGGGGAGACATGTACTGCATGTGGTGAGGCTCGTCACTGTCTATACACATCATACCGGTCTGTGTTCTACACCGGGGAGACATGTACTGCATGTGGTGAGGCTCGTCACTGTCTATACACATCACACCGGTCTGTGTTCTACACCGGGGAGACATGTACTGCATGTGGTGAGGCTCGTCACGGTCTATACACATCACACCGGTCTGTGTTCTACACCGGTCTGTGTTCTACACCGGGGAGACATGTACTGCATGTGGTGAGGCTCGTCACTGTCTATACACATCACACCGGTCTGTGTTCTACACCGGTCTGTGTTCTACACCGGGGAGACATGTACTGCATGTGGTGAGGCTCGTCACTGTCTATACACATCACACCGGTCTGTGTTCTACACCGGTCTGTGTTCTACACCGGGGAGACATGTACTGCATGTGGTGAGGCTCGTCACTGTCTATACACATCATACCGGTCTGTGTTCTACGCCGGTCTATGTTCTACACCGGGGAGACATGTACTGCATGTGGTGAGGCTCGTCACTGTCTATACACGTCACACCGATCTGTGTTCTTCACCGGTCTGTGTTCTACACCGGGGAGACATGTACTGCATGTGGTGAGGCTCGTCACTGTCTATACACATCACACCGGTCTGTGTTCTACACCGGTATGTGTTCTACACCGGGGAGACATGTACTGCATGTGGTGAGGCTCGTCACTGTCTATACACATCACACCGGTCTGTGTTCTACACCGGTCTGTGTTCTACGCCGGTCTGTGTTCTACAGGGGGGATGTGTGTATGGTACCGGTCTGTGTTCTACAGGGGGGACGTGTGTATGGTACCGGTCTGTGTTCTACAGGGGGGACGTGTGTATGGTACCGGTCTGTGTTCTACATCAGGGGACGTGTGTATGGTACCGGTCTGTGTTCTACAGGGGGACGTGTGTATGGTACCGGTCTGTGTTCTACATCAGGGGACGTGTGTATGGTACCGGTCTGTGTTCTACATCAGGGGACGTGTGTATGGTACCGGTCTGTGTTCTACAGGGGGACGTGTGTATGGTACCGGTCTGTGTTCTACAGGGGGGACGTGTGTATGGTACCGGTCTGTGTTCTACAGGGGGGATGTGTGTATGGTACCGGTCTGTGTTCTACAGGGGGACGTGTGTATGGTACCGGTCTGTGTTCTACAGGGGGACGTGTGTATGGTACCGGTCTGTGTTCTACAGGGGGACGTGTGTATGGTACCGGTCTGTGTTCTACATCAGGGGACGTGTGTATGGTACCGGTCTGTGTTCTACAGGGGGACGTGTGTATGGTACCGGTCTGTGTTCTACATCAGGGGACGTGTGTATGGTACCGGTCTGTGTTCTACAGGGGGGACGTGTGTATGGTACCGGTCTGTGTTCTACAGGGGGGACGTGTGTATGGTACCGGTCTGTGTTCTACAGGGGGGACGTGTGTATGGTACCGGTCTGTGTTCTACAGGGGGGACATGTGTATGGTACCGGTCTGTGTTCTACGGGGGGGACGTGTGGCCGCTGCTTCGTCTGTGTTAGTTTGGCCCGGGGGTAGAACATCCATTGTAAATAAGAATTTGTTCTTAACTGACTTGCCTAGTTAAAATAAAGGTTTTATATATATATATATATTTTTTTAAATACCTAAATAAATACAAGTACTGATATGTATTTATCCTGCTTGTTGTTTGTGGTTTTCTGGGCCTGGTTTCCGTTCAGCACCTGGTGATAACTGTTGACATTAATGGGGCTTTATAGACAACATTGATTGGTTGATTGATCATGGACCACTTCCTACTCCCCCTGTTGGGATCTGATTTACAAACCCAGGTTTTTAATTGAGTAAAGCTAATGAATAAACTGACTTAAAAAAACAAAAAACAATAATAATAAACCTTTTTATTAATGAAGTGGCTTTTTTTAAATAATTTTGTTATTGAATCACTTCCTCTTCCAGGGATTTGGTGTTCATATGGAGTCGCCTCTGCCTGCGGGTCAACCCTTCCAAACAGGCCTTCCTGGAAGAGACTCATCGGTTGCTGCTGTCTGCCACCAACATCAGATCCATATTCTCTTTCATTAGAGTGATCCTTGCAGAGGTGAGCCAGGAACTCCTGGGATTGTTGATTTTTACTGCTGAAATTCCAGCTGCCATTTTTGTTTGTTCAGATGTAATGGGAGTTGTTGTGGTCGAGGATGATGTGAAAAGCTTTGGGTTGTACCTCCGCTCAGGTGGCTTGGCTTAGGTCGGCGTCCTTCAGATGCTTGTTGAGGATTACTGTGCCGACTAGAGAGATGAATAAAAGCCATGGCTTCATTTTGACTTGGGTTGTTCCTCTGCTCAGGTGGCTTGGCTTAGGTCGGCGTTCTTCAGATGCTTGTTGAGGGTTACTGTGCCGACTAGAGAGATGAATAGAAGCAATGGCTTTTATTTGGGGTTTGACTGAGAATTTGTGTTGAACGGACAAACAACATGAGCGTTGGACGAGTAACTGAAAGGTTGCAAGATCGAATCCCCGAGCTGACAAGGTGCAAATCTGTTGTTCTGCCCCTGAACAAGGCAGTTAACCCACTGGTCCCCTGGTAAGGCCGACATTGAAAATAAGAATTTGTTCTTAACTGACTTGCCTAGTTAAATAAATAAAAAATACCATCAGCTTAGCATGGTACTGGGGTGCGACTCAAATGGCCCCATATCTATGGTCCCTGGTTCAGAATAACACATTACAATGTATATAGGGAATAGTTTACTTTTTTTGGGACACAGCCCTGATCATGATTAGGCCGACTCGTTAGTATAATGGTTTGTTTTTCAGTCACAAATAGACACCTTTTGATGAAGATGAGCAACAAAGACTGGATACATACATGATCCAAATACTGAGATTTTTTTATTCCCCAAAACATTTTGACATTATTTTATACTCGTATACAATCGCTCAGGGAAAGATTTGAGTTTAACCAGTACATATTTTTGTTTCTTTTCTTCTCGTGGAAGGTTTGGCCATAATTATTGGCACCCCTGTTTTACAAAACCTCGCCTTCGTGAAATATAACGGCATCGAGACTGTGTGGGTTCTTTTTCTCCCTCTGCTAATGCGTTCTGATTTCAACACCAAACCCACCGCGTGTGTGTGTGGCCAAAGAGTTCTCTTTTCCTGTCATCCAACAAATGTAAACTGCTGGAGTTTTCTAAACGCCACTTGGATTGGAACCTGGTGCTTTGGGTCAGATCACCTGTAAATAGAGCAGACCAGAGGTGGGTTTGGTGTCCAAATCAGGATGTATGAGCAGAGAATAACCCCATTACCTACTGTGGAATATGGTGCTGGATCTTTGATGTTATGGGGGCTGTTCTGCTTCCGCCGGTCCCGGGGCTCCGGATGCTTCCGCCGGTCCCGGGGCTCCGGATGCTTCCGCCGGTCCCGGGGCTCCGGATGCTTCCGCCGGTCCCGGGGCTCCGGATGCTTCCGCCGGTCCCGGGGCTCCGGATGCTTCCGCCGGTCCCGGGGCTCCGGATGCTTCCGCCGGTCCCGGGGCTCCGGATGCTTCCGCCGGTCCCGGGGCTCCGGATGCTCCGCCGGTCCCGGGGCTCCGGATGCTTCCGCCGGTCCCGGGGCTCCGGATGCTTCCGCCGGGGCTCCGGATGCTTCCGCCGGTCCCGGGGCTCTTGCAGATCTGTCAACATGCACGCATTTTGCATACCAACTACGCAAATCTCTGTCCATGTACGCAGATACCTTAAAAGTATGTCGAAATTAATATTTTTTATTTTTTATAAAAAAATAAATCAGCTGAGTAAATCTAACATCCTGTTTCTCGAGCTGCGACACACAGACATCTACGGAGCTTGTGTCAACGGACATGGAGATGAATACATCGTTATTGGACGTGCCTGCCCCGTGTCTGCCTGCCCCGTGTCTGCCTGCCCCGTGTCTGCCTGCCCCGTGTCTGCCTGCCCCGTGTCTGCCTGCCCCGTGTCTGCCTGCCCCGTGTCTGCCTGCCCCGTGTCTGCCTGCCCCGTGTCTGCCTGCCCCGTGTCTGCCTGCCCCGTGTCTGCCCGCCCCGTGTCTGCCCGCCCCGTGTCTGCCCGCCCCGTGTCTGCCCGCCCCGTGTCTGCCTGCCCCGTGTCTGCCCGCCCCCGTGTCTGCCCGCCCCCCCGTGTCTGCCCGCCCCGTGTCTGCCCGCCCCGTGTCTGCCCGCCCCGTGCCTGCCTGCCCGCCCCGTGTCTGCCCGCCCCGTGCCTGCCTGCCCGCCCCGTGCCTGCCCGCCCCCGTGCCTGCCCGCCCCGTGCCTGCCCGCCCCGTGCCTGCC